>NW_024725206.1:0-29237 GCF_018991925.1 Homarus americanus | reverse complement strand
TTAACAAAGTTCCTGGTCGAGTACAACAAGAATCCCCTGATCGAGCTTAAGAAAGTCCCCTGATCGAGTATAACAAGGCCCTAGTCGGGGTTTAACAAGGCCCCTGATCAGGTATAACAAAGTTCCCTGGTCAGGTATAACAAACTCCCTGGTCGAGGTATAACAAAGTCCCCTGATCAGGTATAACAAATTCCCTGATTGCTTATAACAAGGTTCCTGAACGATTATAACAAAAGGCCCCCTAATCGAGTATAACAAAGTTCACTGATCGGGTATAACAAAGCTGATCGAGTATAACAAAATCCCTGATCGAGAATATAACAAAGTCCCCTGATCCAAGTATAACAAAGGCCCCTGGTCGATTATAACAAAGGCCCCCTAATTAATTATAACAAACTCCCTGGTCGAGTATAAAAATTCCCCTGATCGAGTATAACAAGTCCCTGAACGATTATAACAAAGGCCCTCATCGAGGTATAACAAAGTTCCCTGATCAGGTATAACAGAGTCCTATCATCGAATATAACAAACTCCCTGATCGAGCATAACAAAGGCCCCTGATAGAGTTTTAATAAAGGCCCCTCATCGAGTATAACAAAAGTCCCCTGCTCGAGTATAACAAAGCTCCCTGGTCAGGTATAACAAGTCCCTGATCGAGTAAAACAAGTCCCTGATCGACTATAACAAAGTCCCCTGAACGATTATAACAAGGCCCCTGTTCAAGTATAACAAAGCCCCTGATCCCGAGTATAACAAAGCCCTAATCGAGTATAACAAAGTCCCTGATCAAGTATAACAAAAGAGTCCCTGATCCGAGTATAACAAAAAGTCCCTGAACGATTATAACTAAAGGCCCCTGATCAAGTATAACAAAGCCCCCTGATCGAGGTATAACAAAAGCCCCCTCATCGAGTATAACAAAGTCCCCTGATCCAAGTATAACAAAGTCCGTGAACAAGTTTAACAAAAGTCCCTGATCGAGTATAACAAAGGCCCCTCATGAGGTATAACAAGTCCTCTGATCGAGTATAACAGATCCCCTGAACGATTATAACAAGGCCCCTGATCGAGTTTAACAGTTTCCTAATTGAGTAAAACAAAGCCCCCTGATCAGGTATAACAAGGTCCCTGATGCGAGGATAACAAAGTCCCTAATCGAGTATAACAAAGGCCCCTCATCGAGTTTTAACAAGGGCCCCTCATCAGTATATCAAAGTCCCTGGTCGAAAGTATAACAAAAGGCCCCTGATCGAAGATATAACAAAGGTGCCTGAACAGTATAACAAAAGCCCTAATCGAGTTTAACAAGGCCCCTAATCAGGTATAACAAAGTCCCCTGGTCGAGTATAACAAAGTCTCCTGAACGGTGATTATAACAAAGGCCCACATGATCCAGTATAACAAACCCCCTCATCGAGTATAACAAAGTCCCCTCATCCAAGTATAACAAAGTCCCTAGCGAGTAGAACAAAGTCCCTAATCGAGTTTAACAAAGACCCTAATCGAGAATAACAAAGGCCTTTTGATCCCGAGTTTAACAAAGTTCTGTGGTCGAGTATAACAAAATCCCTGATCGAGCATAACAAAGTCCCTGATCGAGTATAACAAAAGTCCCCTGATCGGGTTTAACAAAGCCCCTCATCGAGTATAACAGCCCCTCATCGAGTATAACAAAGTCCCCTGATCACGGAAATTCTTAACAAAGTCCCTGAACGAGTGAGACAAAGGTCCCCTAAATCAAGAGTTTACCAAGACACATCGAAATAACAAAGGCCTTTGATGATCGAGTTTAACAAAAGGGCCTTATTCGGTATTAACAAAGTCCCTCGCCGAGAGTATTACAAAGGCGCCTGATCGAGGAGTTTAACAAAGTCCCCTGAACGAGTAGAACAAAGACCCCTAATCGAGTTTAACAAAGACCCCTCATCGAGAATAACAAAGGCCCCTGATCGAGTTTAACAAAGGGCCCTGATCGAGTATAACAAAGTTCCCTGGTCGAGTATAACAAACTCCCCTGGTCGAATATAACAAAGTCCCCTGATCGAGTATAACAAATTCCCCTGATCGCTTATAACAAAGTTCCCTGAACGATTATAACAAAGGCCCCTGATTGAGTATAACAAAGTTCCCTGATCGAGTATAACAAAGCACCCAGATCGAGTATAACAAAGTCCCCTGATCGAGTATAACAAATTCCCCTGATCAAGTATAACAAACTCCCCTGGTCGAGTATAACAAAGTCCTCTGATCGAGTATAACAAAGGCCCCTGATCGAGTATAACAAAGCCCCCTGATCGAGTATAACAAAGTCCCCTGATCGAGTATAACATAGTCCCCTCACTGAGTATAACAAAGTTCCCTGATCGAGTATAACAAAGCCCCCTCATAGAGTATAACAAAGTCACATGATCGAGTATAACAAAGTCCCCTGATCGGGTATAACAAAGGCCCCTGATCGAGTTTAACAAAGGCCCCTCATCGAGTATAACAAAGTCCCTTTGGTCGAGTATAACAAACTCCCCTGGTCGAGTATAACAAAGTCCCCTGATCGAGTATAACAAAGTCCCCTGATCGAGTATAACAAATTCCCCTGAACGATTATAACAAAGGCCCCTGTTCAAGTATAACAAAGCCCCCTGATCGACTATAACAAAGCCCCCTACTCAAGTATAACAAAGTCCCCTGATCAAGTATAACAAAGTCCCCTGAACGAGTATAACAAAGGCCCCTGATCGAGTTTATCAAAGGCCCCTGATCGAGTATAAGAAAAGTCCATGGTCCTGAGTATAACAAAGAGGCCCTCGCCGAGGTTTAACAAAAGGCCCCTCATCAAGAGTATAACAAAAGTCCCTGGTCAAAGTATAACAAACTCCCCTGGTCGAGTATAACAAAGTCCCTGATCAGGTATAACAAAGTCCCCTGATCGACTATAACAAAAGTCCCCTGAACGATTATAACAAAGTCCCTGATCCAAGTATAACAAAACCCCTGATCGAGTATAACAAAAGCCCCCTCATCGAGTATAACAAAGTCCCCTGATCAAGTATAACAAAGTCCCGTGAACGAGTCAACAAAGTCCCCTGATCGAGTATAACAAAGGCCCCTCATCGAGTATAACAAAGTCCCATGATCGAGAATAACAAAGTCCCTTCATCGAATATAACAAAGTCCCCAGATCGAGTATAACAAAGTCCCCTGATCGAGTATAACAAAGTCCCCTGATCGAGTATAACTAAGTCCCCTGAACGATTATAACAAAGGCCCCTGATCGAGTATAACAAAGTTTCCTAATCGAGTAAAACAAAGCCCCCTGATCGAGTATAACAAAGTCCCCTGATCGAGTATAACAAAATTCTAGTCGAGTAAAACAAAGGCCCCTAGTCGAGTTTAACAAGGGCCCCTCATCGGAGTATAACAAGTCCCTGGTGGGGTATAACCAAAGGCCCCCAGATCAGCAGATATAACGAGAGCGCCTGGATGAGTATAAACCCTGATCAGGTTTAACAAAGGCCCTAATCGAAACAACAAAGTCACTCTGGGCAGAGTATAACAAGAATCCCCTGAACGAAGGTATAAGGCCATGATCCATTATAACAAAGCCCCTCTGATCCAGGTATAGCTCAAAGTCCCCTGATCAAGTATAACAAAAAGTCCCTGAACGAGAGTAGAACAAAGTCCCTAATCGGGTTTAACAAGACCCATCATCGAGAATAACAAAGGCCTTTGATCGGGTTAACAAAAGTTCTAGTCGGTATAACAAAATCCCTGATCGAGCACCAACAAAAAGTCCCCTGATCGAGTAACAAAGTCCCTGTTCGGGTATAACAAAGTCCCTGAACGAGAATAACAAAGCCATCTGATCGAGTATAAAAAGTCCCTGATGGTATAACAAGTCCCTGATCGAGCATAACAAATGCCCTGATCGAGTTTAACAAAGGCCCTAATCGAGTATAACAAAGTCCTGGTCGGGTATAACAAAGTCCCATGAACGATTATAGCAAAGGCCCTTGATCAGTATAACAAAGCCCCTGATCGAGTATAACAAAGCCCCCTCATCGAGTATAAGAAAGTTCCTGATCGAGAATAACAAAGCCATCTGATCGAGTATAAAAAAGTCCCTGATCGAGTATAACAAAGTCCCTGATCGAGCATAACAAAGCCCCTGATCGAGTTTAACAAAGGCCCTAATCGAGTATAACAAAGTCCCTGGTCGAGTATAACAAAGTCCCATGAACGATTATAGCAAAGGCCCTTGATCCAGTATAACAAAGCCCCTGATCGAGTATAACAAAGCCTCATCGAGTATAAGAAAGTCCCTGATAAAGTATAAGAAAGTCCCTGAACAGGTAGAACAAAGTCCCTAATCGAGGTTAACAAGGCCCCTCATCGAGTATAACAAAGTCCCCTGGTCAAGTATAACAAACTCCCTGGTCGGTATAACAAAGTCCCTGATCGAGGTATAACAAAGTCCCTGATCGAGTATAACAAAGTCCCTGAACGATTATAACAAAGGCCCTGTTCAAGTATAACAAAGCCCCTGATCGAGTATAACAAAGCCCCCTACTCAGGTATAACAAAGTCCTGATCAAGTATAACAAAGTCCATGAACGAGTATAACAAAGGGCCCTGATCGGGTTTATCAAAGGCCCTGATCGAGTATAAGAAAGTCCCATGGTCTAGTATAACAAAGGCCCTCATAGAGTTTAACAAGGCCCCTCATCGAGTATAACAAAGTCCCTGGTCAAGTATAAACTCCCTGGTCGAGTATAACAAAGTCCCTGATCGGGTATAACAAAGTCCCCTGATCGAGTATAACAAAGTCCCCTGAACGATTATAACAAAGGCCCTCATCAAGTATAACAAAGCCCCATGATCGAGTATAACAAAGCCCCTCATCGAGTATAACAAAGTCCGTGAACGGGTTTAACAAAGTCCGTGATCGAGTATAACAAAGGCCCTCATCGAGTATAACAAGTTCCATGATCGAGAATAACAAATTCCTTCATCGAATATAACAAAGTCCCCAGATCGAGTATAACAAGTCCCCTGATCGAGTATAACAAAGTCCCTGATCGAGTATAACAAAGTCCCTGAACGATTATAACAAAGGCCCTGATCAGTATAACAAAGTTTCCTAATCGAGTAAAACAAAGCCCCTGATCGAGTATAACAAAAGTCCCCTGATCGAGTATAACAAAGTCCCTGATTGAGTATAACAAAGGCCCTGATCGAGTTTAACAGGGCCCCTCATCGAGTATATCAAAGTCCCTGGTCGAGTATAACAAAGGCCCTGATCGAATAACAACAAGGTGCCTGAACGAGTATAACAAAGGCCCTGATCGAATATAACAAAGGTGCCTCAAGGTATAACAAAAGCCCTGATCGAGTTTAACAAAGGCCCCAATCGTGTATAACAAAGTCCCTGGTCGAGTATAACAAAGTCCCTGGACGATTATAACAAAGGCACTTGATCCAGTATAACAAAGCCCCTGATCGAGTATAACAAAGTCCCTGATCAAGTATAACAAAGTCCCCTGAACGAGTAGAACAAAGTCCCTTAATCGAGTTTAACAAAGACCCCTCATCGAGAATAACAAAGACCTTTGATCGGGTTTAACAAAGTTCCTGGTCGAGTACAACAAAATCCCTGATCGAGCATAACAAAGTCTGATCGAGTATAAGTCCTCATCGGGTATAACAAAGGCCCTGATCGAGTATAACAAAGGCCGCTCATCGAATATAACAAAGTCCCCTGATCGAGTATAACAAATTCCCTGATCGAGTCTAACAAAGTCCCTGAACGATTATAAAAGGCCCTGATCGGAGTATAACAAAGTTCCTGTTCGAGAATAACAAAGCCATCTGATCGAGTATAAAAAGTCCCTGATCGAGTATAACAAAGTCCCTGATCGAGCATAACAAAAGCCCTGATCGAGGTTTAACAAAGGCTCTAATCGAGTATAACAAAGTCCCCTGGTCGAGTATAACAAAGTCCCATGAACGATTGTAACAAAGTCCCTGATCGAGTATAACAAAGTCCCTGATCGAGTATGACAAAGTCCCTGAACGATTATAAAAAAGGCCCTGATCGAGTATAACAAATTTCCTGTTCGAGAATAACAAAGCCATCTGATCGAGTATAAAAAGTCCCTGATCGGTATAACAAAGGTCCCTGATCGAGGCATAACAAAAAGCTGATCGAGTTTAACAAAGGCCCTAATCAGGTATAACAAAGTCCCTGGTCAGGTATAACAAAGTTCCCTGATCGAGTATAACAAAGCCCCCAGATCGAGTATAACAAAGTCCCCTGATCGAGTATAACAAACTCCCCTGATCGAGTATAACAAAGTCCTCTGATCGAGTATAACAAAGGCGCTTGATCGAGTATAACAAAGCCCCTTGATCGAGTATAAGTTTCCTTCAGTATAACAAAAGCCCTGAACGAGTAGAACAAAGTTCCTTGATCGAGTATAACAAAGTCCCCTGAACGATTATAACAAAGGCCCCTGATCGAGTATAACAAAGTTCCCTGATCGAGTGCACAAAGCCCCAGATCGAGTATAACAAAGTCCCCTGATCGAGTATAACAAAGTCCCCTGATCAAGTATAACAAACTCCCCTGGTCGAGTATAACAAAGTCCTCTAATCGAGTATAACAAAGTCCCCCGGATCGAGTATAAATAAAGTCCCTCGAACGATTATAACAAAGGCCCTTGTTCAAGTATAACAAAACCCCATGATCGAGTATAACAAAAGTCCCCCTCATCGAGTATAACAAAGGCCCTTCATCGATATAACAAAGTCCCCTGGTCGAGTATAACAAAGTCCCCCTGATCGAGTATAACAAAGCCCCTGATCGAGTAAAACAAAGCCCCTCATAGAGTATAACAAAGTCCCTCATCGAGTATAACAAAGTTTCCTGATCGAGTAAAACAAAGCCCCTGATCGAGTATAACAAAGTCCCCTGATCGAGTATAACAAAAGTCCCCTGGAACGATTGTAACAAAGGCCCCTTACTGGAGCATAACAAAGTTTCCTGATCGAATATAACAATGTCCTCTTCTGATCGAGTATAACAAAGTCCCCTGATCGCGCATATAACAAAGTCCTCACCGGTATAACAAAGTTCCTGATCGAGTATAACAAAGCCCCTGATCGAGTATAACAAAGTCCCCTGAACGATTATAACAAAGGCCCCTGTTCAAGTATAACAAACCCCATGATCGAGTATAACAAAGTCCCCTCATCGAGTATAACAAAGGCCCTTCATCGAGTATAACAAAGTCCCCTGGTCGAGTATAACAAAGTCCCCTGATCGAGTATAACAAAGCCCCCTGATCGAGTAAAACAAAGCCCCCTCATAGAGTATAACAAAGTCCCCTCATCGAGTATAACAAAGTTTCCTGATCGAGTAAAACAAAGCCCCCTGATCGAGTATAACAAAGTCCCCTGATCGAGTATAACAAAGTCCCCTGAACGATTGTAACAAAGGCCCCTGATTGAGTATAACAAAGTTTCCTGATCGAATATAACAATGTCCCCTGATCGAGTATAACAAAGTCCCCTGATCGCGTATAACAAAGTCCCCTCACCGAGTATAACAAAGTTCCCTGATCGAGTATAACAAAGCCCCCTCATAGACTATAACAAAGTCCCCTGATCGAGAATAACAAAGTCCCCTGATCGGGTATAACAAAGGCCCCTGATCGAGTATAATAAAGTACCATGATCGAGTATAACAAAGTCCCATCATCGAATATAACAATGTCCCCTGATCGAGTATAACAAATTCCCCTGATCGAGTCTAACACAGTTCCCTCATCGAGTATAACAAACGCCCTTCATCGAGTATAATAAAGTCCCCTGATTGAGTATAACAAAGTCCCCTGATCGAGTATAACAAAGTCCCCTGAACGATTATAACACAGGCCCCTGATCGAGTGTAACATAGTTCCCTGATCGAGAATAACAAAGCCATCTGATCGAGTATAAAAAAGTCCCCTGATCGAGTATAACAAAGTCCCCTGATCGAGTATAACAAATGATCCTGATCGAGTTTAACAAAGGCCCCTAATAGAGTATAACAAAGATCCCTGGTCGAGTATAACAAAGCTCCCTGAACGATTATAACAAAGGCCCTTGATCCAGTATATCAAAGCCCCCTGATCGAGTATAACAAAGCCCCCTCATCGAGTATAACAAAGTCCCCTGATCAAGTATAACAAAGTCCCCTGAACGAGTAGAACAAAGTCCCCTATTCGAGTTTAACAAAGACGCCTCATCGAGAATAACAAAGGCATTTGATCGAGTTTAACAAAGGGCCTCTTTCGAGTATAACAAAGTCCCCTCATCGAGTATTACAAAGGCCCCTGATCGAGTTTAACAAAGTTCCCTGGTCGAGTATAACAAAATCCCCTGATCGAGCATAACAAAGTTCCCTGATCGAGTATAACAAAGGCCCCTGATCGCGTTTAACAAAGGCCCCTGATCGAGTATAACAAAGTCCCCTGGTCGAGTATAACAAACTCCCCTGGTCGAGTATAACAAAGTCCCTGATCGAGTATAACAAAGTCCCCTGGTCGAGGATAACAAACTCCCCTGGTCGAGTATAACAAAGTCCCCTGATCGAATATAACAAAGTCCCCTGATCGCTTATAACAAAGTTCCCTGAACGATTATAACAAAGGCCCCTGATCGAGTATAACAAAGTTCCCTGATCGAGTATAACAAATCCCCCAGATCGAGTATAACAAAGTCCCCTGATCGAGTATAACAAACTCCCCTGATCGAGTATATAACAAACTCCTGGTCGAGTATAACAAAGTCCCTGGATCGAGTATAACAAAGTCCCCTGTCGAGGATAATAAACTCCCTGGTCGAGTATAACAAAGTCCCTTGATCGAGTATAACAAAGTCCCCTGATCGAAAGTATAACAAAGTCCCCTGAACGATTGTAACAGCGCCCTTGATTGAGTATAACAAAGTTTCGATCGAATATAACAATGTCCCTGATCGAGTATAACAAAGTCCCTGATCGCGTATAACAAAGTCTCAATGAAAGTATAACAAAGTTCCCTGATCGAGTATAACAAAGCCCTCATAGACTATAACAAAAAGTCCCCTGATCGAGAATAACAAAGTCCCCTGATCGGGTATAACAAAGGCCCCTGAACGAGTATAACAAAGGCCCCTGATCGAGTATAACAAAGTACCATGATCGAGTATAACAAAGTCCCATCATCGAATATAACAATGTCCCCTGATCGAGTATAACAAATTCCCCTGATCGAGTCTAACACAGTTCCCTCATCGAGTATAACAAACGCCCTTCATCGAGTATAACAAAGTCCCCTGATTGAGTATAACAAAGTCCCCTGATCGAGTATAACAAAGTCCCCTGAACGATTATAACACAGGCCCCTGATCGAGTATAACATAGTTCCCTGATCGAGAATAACAAAGCCATCTGATCGAGTATAAAAAAGTCCCCTGATCGAGTATAACAAAGTCCCCTGATCGAGTATAACAAATGATCCTGATCGAGTTTAACAAAGGCCCCTAATAGAGTATAACAAAGTTCCCTGGTCGAGTATAACAAAGCTCCCTGAACGATTATAACAAAGGCCCTTGATCCAGTATATCAAAGCCCCCTGATCGAGTATAACAAAGCCCCCTCATCGAGTATAACAAAGTCCCCTGATCAAGTATAACAAAGTCCCCTGAACGAGTAGAACAAAGTCCCCTAATCGAGTTTAACAAGGTCCTCGATCAAGTATAACAAAGCCCCCTCATCGAGTATAACAAAGCCCCTAATCGAGTATAACAAAGTCCCTGATCAAGCATAACAAAATTCAAGTATAACAAAGTCCCGTGAACTGGTATATAACAAAGTCCCTGATAGAGGTATAACAAACTCCTGGTCGAGTAGAACAAAGTCCTTTCATCGAGTATAACAAGGCCCTCTCATCAGGTATAACAAAGTCCCACATGATCGAGAATAACAAAGTCCCCTCATCGAATATAACAAAGTCCAATGATCGAGTATAACAAAGTCCTGATCCGAGTATAACAAAGTCCCTGATGATCGAGGTATAACAAAGTCCCTGAACGATTATAACAAAGGCCCTGATAGAGAGTATAACAAAGTCCGCTGGCCGAGTATAACAAAAGGCCCCTGATCCAGATATAACAAAGGCGCCTGAACGAAAGGTATAACAAAAGGCCCCTGGTCCATAACAAAGTTCCTAATCGAGGTATAACAAAGCCCCTGGTCAAGTATAACAACGGCCCTAATCGAGTATAACAAAGATCCCTGGTCGAGAATAACAAAAGTCCCCTGATCGAGGTATAACAAAGGCCCCTGATCCAAGTATAACAAAGTCCATATCAGGTATAACAGAATCCCTGATCAGGTACATAACAAGTCCCTGATCGAGTATAAACAAAACTCCCCTGGTCGAGTATAACAAAGTCCTAATCAGAGTATAACAAAAGTCCCTGATCGAGTATAACAAAGTCGCCTGAACGATTATAACAAAGTCCCCTATTCGAGTATAACAAAGTCCCTGATCGAGTATAAAAAATGACCCTAATCGAGGTATAACCAAGTCCCCTCATCCAGTATAACAAAGTCCCCTGATCGAGTATAACAAAGCCCCCTCATCGAGAATAAGAAAGTCGCCTCATCGGAATATAACAGATCCCTGATCGAGGTATAGCAAAGTCCTTGATCCGAGGTATAACAAAGTCCCTGATCGGGAATATAACAAGGTACCCTGAACAGGTATAACAAACTCCCCAGGTCGAGCAACAAAGTCTGATCGAAAGGTATAACAAAGTCCCTGATCGAGGTATAACAAAGTCATACAGACAATTATAACAAAAGTCCCCTATTCGAGTATAACAAAGTCCCTGATCGAGGTATAAAATGGCCCCCTAATCGAGTATAACCATCCCCTGAACGATTATAACAAAGGACCCTGATCGAGTATAACAAAAGTTTCCTGTCGAGTAAAACAAAGCCCCCTGATCGAGTATAACAAAGTCCTAATCGAGTATAACAAAGTCTCCTGTTCGAGAATAACAAGGCTATTCGAGTTTAACAAAATTCTGATCGTTATAACAAAGTCCCCTGATCGAGAATAACAAAGTCCTGATCAGTATAACAAAGCCCCCTGATCCAAGTATAGCAAGGCTAGTCGAGTATTACAAGACCCTGATCCGGTAACAAAATTTGATCAGGCAAACAAGGCCCTGCTCGAGTATAACAAAGGCCCTGATCCGAGGTATAACCAAAAGTCCCTTGTTCGAGGTATAACAAAGTCCCTAATCAAAATTACAACAAAAGGCCCCTGATCGAGTATAACAAAGTCCCATAATCGAGAATAAGAAAGTCCCTTCAGTATAACAAGTCCCTGATCGGTATAGAGGTCCCTCATGGTATAACCGGGAATCCCTGATCGGTATAACAAACTCCCCTGGACGAAAGGTATAGCAAAGTCCCCTGATCGAGTATAGCCAAGTCCCTGATCGAGGTATAACAAAGTCGCTTGAACGATTATAACAAGTCCCCTATTCGAGGTATAACAAAGTCCCTGATCGGTATAAAAATGGCCTAATCGAGTGTAACAATGTCCCTCATCGAGTATAACAAAGTCCCCTGATCAGGTATAACAAGCCCTTTCATCAGTATAACAAAGTCCCTGATCGAGAGTATAACGAGGCCTCTGATCGAGTATAACAAAGGCCCCTCATCGAGTATAACAAAGTCCCTGATCAGTATAACAAAGTCCATGATCCAGGTATAACAAGTCCCTATCGAATTAAAAAAGTCAATGATCGAGAATAACAAAGTGCCCTAATCAGTATAGCAAAGCCCCCTGATCGAGTATAACAAAGTCCCCTGATCGAGTATAACAAAGTCCCGATCGAGTATAACAAAAGCCCCTGATCGAGTTTAACAAAGGCCCTAATCGGTATAACAAACTCCCCTGGTCAGTATAACAAAGTCCCTGATCGAGTATAACAAAGTCCCCTCATCGAGTATAACAAAGTCCCCTGAACGACTATAACAAGGCCCTGATCGAGGTATAACAAAGGCCTCTTATCAAGTATAACAAAACCCCCTGATCGAGGTATTACAAATCCCTCATCGACTATAACAAAAATCCCTGATCAGAATGTAACAAAGTCCCCTGAATGAGTAGAACAAAGTCCCTAATCAGCAGATTTGACAAAGGCCCCTCATCGCGGGAGCAACAAAAGGCCTTTGATCGAGTTTAACAAGGCCCCTATTCAGGTATAACAAAGTCCCCTGATCGAGTATAACTGATCAAATCTCTTCGAGTATAACAATGTCCTCTCATCGAATATAATAACAATGTCCCTGATCGAGTATAACAAAGTCCCTCTCGAGTATAACAAAGGGCCTTCATCGAGTATAACAAGTCCCTGATCAAGTATAACAAAGTCCCTGATCGAGTATAACAAAGTCCCTGAACGATTATAACAAAGGCCCTGATCAAGTATAACAAAGCCCTCTAATCGATAACAAAGCCCCTGATCGAGAGTATAACAAAGTCCCTTGATCAAGTTTAACAAATCCCTTGAACAGGTATAACAAAGTCCTGATCGAGTATAACAAAGTCCCCTAATCGGGTATAACAAAGGCCCTGATCGGGTATAACAAAGTTTCTGATCGAGGTAAACAAAGCCCTAATCGAGTATAACAAAGACCCTCATCGAGTATAACAAAGTCCCCTGATCGAGTATAACAAAGTCCCCTGAACGATTATAACAAAGGCCCCTGATCGAGTATAACAAAGTTTCCTGATCGAGAGTAAAACAAAGCCCCTGAAGGTATAACAAAGTCTCCTGATCGAGTATAACAAAGTCCCTAATCGGGTATAACAAAGGCTGATCGAGTATAACAAAGTTTCCTGATCGGAGTAAACAAAGCCCCTGATCGAGTATAACAAAGACCCTGATCGAATATAACAAAGGCGCCTGAACGAGTATAACAAAGGCCCTCATCGAGTATAACAAAGTTCCCTGATCGAGTATAACAAAGCCCACTGATCGAGTATAACAAAGTCCCTCTCATCGAGAATAAGAAAGTCCCTGATCGAGTATAACAAAGTCCACTGACTGAGTATAAAGAGTCCCCTGATCGAGTATAACAAAGTCCCTGAACGATTATAACAAAAGTCCCCTGATCGAGTATAACAAAGTCCCTGAACGATTATAACAAAGGCCCTGATCCAAGTATAACAAAGCCCTGATCGAGTATAACAAAAAACCCCTCATCGAGTATAACAATGTCCCTGATCGGGGTATAACAAACTCTGGTCGGTATAACAAAGCCCCCTCATCAAGTATAACATAGGCCCTGATCGAGTATAACAAAGACCCTGGTAGGTATAACAAAGTCCCCTGATCGAGTATAACAAGGCCCCTGATCGAGAGTATAACAAAGGCCCCTGATCGAGTATAACAAACTCCCTGGTCGAGTATAACAAAGTCCCTGATCGAGGTATAACAAAGTCCTGATCGGAGTATAACAAAAGTCGCCCTGAACGATTATAACAAAGTCCCTATTCGAGAATAACAAAGTCCCCTAATTGAGTATAAATGGCCCTAATCAGGTGGAACAAAAGTCCCCTCATCGTATATAACAGAGGTTCCTGATCGAGTATAACAAAGCCCCCTCATCGAGTATAACAAAGTCCCCTGCTCGAGGATAACAAGTCCTTGATCTAGTATAAAAAGTCCCTGATCGAGGTATAACAAAGTCTCCTGATCCGGAGTATAACAAAGTCCCCGATCGAGTATAACAAGGACTTTGATCGAGTAATTATACAAAGGCCCCTCATGAGTATAACAAAGTCCCCTGATCGAGTATAACAAAGTCCCTGATCGAGTATAACAAAGTCCCCTGATCGAGTATAACAAAGTCCACTGACTGAGTATAAAAAGTCCCCTGATCGAGTATAACAAAGTCCCTGAACGATTATAACAAAGTCCCTGATCGAGTATAACAAAGTCCCTGAACGATTATAACAAAGGCCCTGATCAAGTATAACAAAGCCCCTGATCGAGTATAACAAAACCCCTCATCGAGGTATAACAATGTCCCTGATCGAGTCAAAAGTTTGATCGGAAAACAAAACCCCATGATCGAGTATAACAAAAGTCCCTGATCGAGTATAACAATGTCCCTGATCGAGTATAACAAAGGCCCTGATCGAGTGTAACAAAGGCCCCTCATCGAGTAAAGTCCCTGGTCGAGTATAACAAAGGCCCTGATCGAATATAAAAAGCGCCGAACGAGTATAACAAAGGCCCTTGATCGAGTATAACAAAGTTCCCTGATCGAGTATTGATCGAGCAAAGTCCCCGATCGATAACAAAGTCCCTGATCGAGTATAACAGCCCTGATCAAGTATAAAAAGTTCCGTCATCATATAACAAAGGCCTCATCAGTATAACAGTCCATGATCGAGAATAACAAAGTCCCTCATCGAATATAACAAAGTCCCCGGACGGAGTATAACAAAGTCCCTTGATCGAGGTATAACAAGTCGCCTGATCGAGAGTATAACAAAGGCCTCCTGATCCAAGTATAACAAAGTCCCTGATCGAGTATAATAAGTCCCCTGATCGAGTATAACAAAGTCCCCTGATGAGTAACAAACTCCCCTCGGTATAACAAAGTCACCTGATCGAGTATAACAAAGTCCCTGAGCGAGTATAACAAAGTCGTCTGAACGATTATAACAAAGTCCCTATTCGAGTGTATAACAAAGTCCCTAATCGAGTATAAAATGACCCTTAATCGAAGTATAACAAAGTCCCCTCTAGTGGTAAACAAAGTCCTCGATCGAGTATAACAAAGCCCTCACCTCATCGAATATAACAAAGTCCTTGATCAGTATAACAAAGTCCCTTGATCGAGTACAACAAAGTCCTGATCGATTATAACAAAGTCCTCTGAACGAGTATATAACAAACTCTGGTCGAGTATAACAAAGTCCTTGATCGAGTATAACAAAGTCCCCGAATGATTGAACAAGTCTCTGATCGAGTATAACAAAGTCCCCTGAACGATTATAATAAAGGCCCGATCATATAACAAAGCCACCTGATCGAGTATAACAAAGCCCTTATCGAGGTATAACAAAGTCCCCTGATCAAGTATAAAAAGTCCGTGAACGAGCATAACAAAGTCCCCGATCGAGTATAACAAACTCCCTGATCGAGTAGAACAAAGTCCGCTCATCGAGTATAACAAAAGGCCCTCATCGAGTATAACAAAGTCCCATGATCGAGAATAACAAAGTCCTCATCGATTATAACAAAGTCCCTGATCGAGTATAACAAAGTCCCCTGATCGAGTATAACAAAGTCCTGATCGAGTATAACAAAGTCCCTGAACGATTATAACAAAGGCCCTGATCGTATAACAAAGTTTCCTGATCGAGTAAAACAAAGCCCTGATCGAATAACAAAGTCCCTTGATCGAGTATATCGTCCCCTGATCGAGTATAACAAAGGCGCCTGATCGAGGTAACAGCGCCCTCATCGAGTATAACAAAGTCCCTGGTCGAGTATAACAACAGCCCCTGGTCGAATATAACAAAGGCGCCTGAACGAGTATAACAAAGTCCCTGATCGAGTATAACAAAGTTCCTGATCGAGTATAAAAGCCCCTGATCGAGTATAACAAAGTCCTGATCGAATAACAAAGTCCCCTGATCGAGATAACAAAGCCCCTGATCAAGTATAACAAAGTCCCTTGATAAGTATAACAAAGCCCTCGATCAGTATGTAACAAAGTCCCCTGATCAAGTATAACAAAGTCCCGTGAACGAGCATAACAAAAGTCCCTGATCGAGTATATAACAAACTCTGATCGAGTAGAACAAAGTCCCTCATCGGTATAAGGCCCATCGAGGGAATAAAAGTCCTATGATCGAGAATAACAAAGTCCCTCATCGATAGAATAATAAAGTCCCCTGATCGAGTATAACAAAGTCCCTGATCGAGTATAACAAAGTCCCTGATCGAGTATAACAAAGTCCCTGAACGATTATAACAAAGGCCCCTGATCGAGTATACAAAGTTTCTTGATCGAGAAACAAAGCCCCTGATCGAGTATAACAAAGTCCCTTGATCGAGTATAACAAAGTCCCTGATCGAGTATAACAAAGGCGCCTGATCGAGTGTAACAAAGGCCCTCATCGAGTATAACAAAGTCCCCTGGTCAAGTATAACAAAGGCCCCTGATCGAATATAACAAAGGCCTGAACGAGTATAACAAAGGTCCCGATCGAGTATAACAAAGTTCCTGATCGAGTATAACAAAGCCCCTGATCGAGTATAACAAAGTCCCCTGATCGAGAATAACAAAAGTCCCTCTGATCGATTATAACAAAGCCCTGATCAGTATAAACAAAGTCCTCATCAAGTATAACAAAGGCCCTCATCGAGTATTACAAAGTCCCATGATCGAGAATAACAAACTCCCTATCAAATATAAAATGTCCTGATCGAGTATAACAAAGTCCCCTGATCGAGTATAAAAAGTCCCTGATCGAGTATAACAGCGCCCTGATCACGTATAACAAAGTCCCCTGATCGAGTATAACAAAGTCCCCTGATCGAGTGAAGTCCCGATCGGTAACAAACTCCCCTGGTCGAGTATAACAAAGTCCCCTGATCGAGTATAACAAAGTCCCTGATCGAGTATAACAAAGTCGCCTGAACGATTAAACAAAGTCCCCTATTCGAGTATAACAAAGAACCCTAATCGAGTATAACAAAGTCCTCATCCAGTATACAAAGTCCCCTGATCGGAGTATAACAAAGCCCCTATCGAGAATAACAAAGTCCCCATCGAATATAACAAATTCTCCTGATCGAGTATATAACAAAGTCCCCGATCGAGATTCAAAGTCCCTGATCGAATAACAAAGTCCCCTGAGCGAGTATAACAAAATCTCCTGGTCGAGTATAACAAAGTCCCCTGATCGAGTTAACAAAGTCCCGGATCAAGATAACAAAGTCGCCTGAACGATTTTAACAAAGTCCCCTATTCGAGTATAACAAAGTCCCTGATCGAGTATAAAATGGCCCTAATCGAGTATATACAAAGTCCCCGAACGATTATAACAAAGGACCCTGATCGAGTATAACAAAGTTTCCTGATCGAGTAAAAACAAAGCCCCTGATCGAGTATAACAAAGTCCCCAAATCGAGTATAACAAAGTCTCCTGTTCGAGGTATAACAAAGGCCCCTGATCGAATATAACAAAGGAGCCTGAACGAGTATAACAAAGACCTCATCGAGTATAACAAAGTTCCTGATCGAGTATAACAAAGTCCCTGATCGAGAATAACAAAGTCCCCTGATCGAGTATAAAGCCACCTGATCAAGTATAACACAGGCCCTGATCGAGTATAACAAAGCCCTCATCGAGTATAACAAAGTCCCTGATCGAGGATAACAAAGTCGTTGATCGAGTATAACAAAGTCCCTGATCGAGTATAACAAAGCCCACTGATCGACTATAACAAAGTCCCTTCTCATCGAGAATAAGAAAGCCCTGATCGAGTATAACAAAGTCCCTGATCGAGTGTAACAAAGTCGCCTGAACGATTATAACAAAGTCCCCTATTCGACAATAACAAAGTCCCTGATTGAGTATAAAAATGGCCCTAATCGAGTATAACAAAGTCCCTCATCAAATATATCAAAGTTCCTGATCGAGTATAACAAAGCCCTCATCGAGTAAACAAAGTCCCCTGATCGAGGATAACATAGTCCTTGATCTAGTATAAAAAGTCCCCGATCAGTATAACAAAGTCTCCTGATCGAGTATAAGAAAATCCCTGATCGAGTATAACAGGATTTGATCGAGTATAACAGCCCCTCATTGAGTATAACAAAGTCCACTGATCGAGTATAACAAAGTCCCCTATCGAATATAACAAAGTCCTCTGAACGAGTATAACAAACTCCCTGGTCGAGTATAACAAAGTCCCTGATCGAGTATAACAAAGTCCCCTGAACGATTATAACAAAGTCCCCTGATCGGGTATAACAAAGTCCCCCTGAACGATTATAATAAAGGCCCCTGATCAAGTATATAACAAAGCCACCTGATCGAGTATAACAAAGCCCCTCATCGAGAATAACAAAGTCCCCTGATCAGTATAACAAAGTCCGTGAACGCATAACAAAGTCCCCTGATCGAGTATAACAAACTCCCTGGTCGAGTAGAACAAAGTCCCTCATCGAGTATAACAAAGCCCCTCATCGAGTATAACAGTCCCATGATCGAGAATAACAAAGTCCCTCATCGATTATAAAAAGTCCCTGATCGAGTATAACAAAGTCCCCGATCGAGTATAACAAAGTCCTCTGATCGAGTATAACAAAGCCCTGATCGAGTATAACAAAGTCCCCTGATCGAGTATAACAAAGTCCCCTGAACGATTATAACAAAGGCCCGTGATCGAGTATAACAAAGTTTTCTGATCGAGTAAAACAAAGCCCCCTGATCGAGTATAACAAAGTCTCAAGATCGAGTATAACAAAGTCCCCTGATCGAGTATAACAAAGGCCCCTGATCCAGTGTAACAAAGGCCCCTGATCGAATATAACAAAGGCGCCTGAACGAGTAGAACAATGGCCCCTGATCAAGTATAACAAAGTTCCCAGATCGAGTATAACAAAGCCCCCTGATCGAGTATAACAAAGTCCCCACTGATCGAGAATAACAAAGTCCCCTGATCGAGTATAACAAAGCCCCCTGATCAAGTATAACAAAGGCCCCTCATCGAGTATAACAATGTCCCATGATCGAGAATAACAAAGTCCCCTCATCGAATATAACAAAGTCCCCTGATCGAGTATAACAAAGAGTCCCTAATCGAGTATAACAAAGTCCCCTGATCATTGCTCGAAGCCCCTGATCAAAGTATAACAAAGTCCCCTGATCGAGTATAACAAAGTCCCCTGAAATCGAGTATAACAAAGTCCCTGATCAGTATAACAAACTCCGTGGTCAAGAATAACAAAAGTCCCTGTTAATTTGATGAGTATAACAAAGTCCCCTGATCGAGTATAACAAAGTCGCCTGAACGATTATAACAAAAACCCCTATTCGAGTATAACAAAGTCCCCTAATCGAGTATAAAAATGACCCCTAATCGAGTATAACAAAGTCCCCTCATCCAGTATAACAAAGTCCCCTCATCGAGTATAACAGAGCCCCCTCACCGAGAATAACAAAGTCCCCTCATCGAATATAACAAAGTCCCCTGATCGAGTATAACAAAGTCCCCTGATCGAGTATAACAAAGTCCCCTGATCGAATATAACAAAGTCCCCTGAACGAGTATAACAAACTCCCCTGGTCGAGTAAAACAAAGTCTCCTCATCGAGTATAACAAAGTCCCCTGATCGAGTATAACAAAGTCGCCTGAACGATTATAACAAAGTCCCCTATTCGAGTATAAAAAAGTCCCCTGATCGAGTATATAAATGGCCCCTAATCGAGTATAACAAAGTCCCCTGAACGATTATAGCAAAGGACCCTGATCGAATATAACAAAGTTTCCTGATCGAGTAAAACAAAGCCCCCTGATCGAGTATAACAAAGTCCCCTAATCGAGTATGACAAAGGCCCCTGTTCGAGTTTAACAAAGGCCCCTCATCGAGTATAACAAATTCCCCCGGTCGAGTATAACAAAGGCATACCTAATCGAATATAACAAAGGTGCCTGACCGAGTATAACAAAGACCCTCATCGAGTATAACAAAGTCCCCTGATCAAGTTTAACAAAGTCCCCTGAACGAGTATGACAAAGTCCCCTGATCGAGTATAACAAAGTTTCCTCATCGAGTAAAACAAAGCCCATCGAGTATAACAAAGTCCCTGATCGAGTATAACAAAGCCCACTGATCGACTATAACAAAGTCCCTTCTCATCGAGAATAAGAAAGTCCCTGATCGAGTATAACAAAGCCCTCATCAAGTATAACATAGGCCCCTGATCGAGTATAACAAAGACCCTGGCGAGTATAACAAAGTCCCTGATCGAGTATAACAAAGGCCCCTGATCGAGTATAACAAAGGCCCTTATCGAGTATAACAAACTCCCCGGTCGAGTATAACAAAGTCCCTGATCGAGTATAACAAACCCTAATCGAGTATAACAAAGTCGCCTGAACGATTATAACAAAGTCCCCTATTCGACAATAACAAAGTCCCTGATTGAGTATATAAATGGCCCCTAATCGAGTATAACAAAGTCCTCATCAAATATATCAAAGTTCCCGATCGAGTATAACAAAGCCCCCATCGAGCAAAGGTCCCGATCGAGGATAACAAAGTCCTTGATCTAGTATAAAAAGTCCCGATCGAGTATAACAAAGTCTCCTGATCGAGTATAAGAAAATCCCTGATCGAGTATAACAAAGGACTTTGATCGAGTATAACAAAGGCCCTCATTGAGTATAACAAATTCCACTGATCGAGTATAACAAAGTCCCTGATCGAGTATAACAAAGTCCCTGATTGAGTATAAAAGTCCCTGATCGAGTATAACAAAGTCCCTGAACGATTATAACAATGGCCCCTGATCGAGTATAACAAAGTTCCCTCATCGAGTATAACAAAGCCACCTGATCGAGTATAACAAAGTCCCCTGATCGAGTATAACAAAGTCCCCGATCGGGTATAACAAAGGCCCCTGATCGAGTATAACAAAGTTTCGATCGAGTAAAACAAAGCCCTGATCTAGTATAACAAAGTCCCTGATCGAGTATAACAAAGTCCCTGATCGAGTATAACAAAGTCCCCTGAACGATTATAACAAAGGCCCTTGATCGAGTATAACAAAGTTTCCTGATCGAGTAAAACAAAGGCCCGTGATCGAGTATAACGTTCCCTGATCGTGTATAACAAAGCCCCTGATCGAGTATAACAAAGTCCTGACCGAGAATAAGAAAGTCCCCTGATCGAGTATAACAAAGCCCCCTCACGTGTATAACAAAGGCCCTGATCGAGTATAGATCCCTGGTATATAACAAAGTCCCCTGATCGAGTATAACAAAGCCTGATCGAGTAAAGCATTGCCCCTGATCGAGTATAACAAAGTCCCTGATCGAGTATAACAAAACCCTGATCGAGTTTAACAAAGGCCACTAATCGAGTATAACAAACTCCCCTGGTCGAGTATAACAAAGTCCCTCATTGACTATAAACAAAGTCCCTGATCGAGTATAAAAAGTCCCTGAACGATTATAACAAAGGCCCTTGATCGAGTATAACAAAGTTCCCTGCGAGTATATCAAAAGCCCTTATCGAGAGTTTAACAAGGCCTCTGTCGGTATAACAAGTCCTGGTCGGTATAACAAGTCCCTGAACGATTATAACAAAGGAATCGCCCAGTCCGGTATAACAAAGCCCCCTCATCGAGTATAACAAAGCCCCTCTCGAGTATAACAAAGTCCCTGAGCAGGTAGAACAAGTCCCCTAATGGGTTTAACAAAGACCCTCATCGAGGGAATAACAAAAAAGGCCTTTGATCGGGTTTTACAAAAACCCTGTTCAGTATAACAAAGTCCCCTGATCGGTATAACAAAAGTCCCTAAGCAGGTATAACACAGTCCCCTCATCGAGAGTATAACAAAGGCCCCTAATCGAGTATAACAAAAGTCCCCTGACCGAGTATAACAAAAGTCCACTGATGCAAGGTATAACAAAGTCCCTGAACGATTATAACAAAAGGCCCTGATCCAAGTATAACAAAGCCCTCTGATTGAGTATAACAAGCCCCCCCTCATCGAGTATTACAAAAGTCCTGCTCAAGGATATCAACTTCCCTGAATAGGTATAGCAAAGCCCCCCTCATCAGGTATAACAAGTCCTGATCCCAGAAGTATAACAAAATCCCTGAACGAGTAGAACAAGTCCCTAATCGAGTTTAACAAAGGAGCCCTCATCGAGAGCTAACAAAGGCCTTTGACAAAGGTTTAACAAAGGCCCTATTCCGAGTATAACAAGGGTCATCTGATCGAGTATAACAAAGTCCCCTGAACAGAGTATAACTTCAGTCCCTCATCAAAAAATTATAACCAGAGCCCCTCATCGAGTATAACAAAGTCCCCTGACCGAGTATAACGCAAAAGTCCACTGATCGAGTATAACAAAGTCCCTGAAACGATTATAACAAGGCCCTGATCCAAGTATATGAAGCCCTTGATCGAGAATAATAGCCTCATAGAGGTCTAACAAAGGTCCCTGATCGAGAATAACAAGTCCCTGATCGGGTATAACAAAGGCCCCTGATCGAGTATAACACCGGAAGCCCTCATCGGTATAATAAAGTGCCATGATCGAGAGTATAACAAAGGCCCTGATCAGGTATAACAAGTCCTGATCTGAGTATAACAAAAGTCCTCTGACCGATTATAACAAAAAGGCCTGATCAAGTATAGCAAAGCCCGCTGATCGAGTATAGCAAGCCCTCTGATCGGGTATAACCAAAGTCCCAGCTGATCAAGTTTATTAAGTCCCTGAACGAAGGTATAACAAAAGTCCCCTGACCGGTATAACAAGAGATCCCTCACCAGTATAACAAAAGTTCCTGATGGGTATAAAGCCCCCTCGCAGAGTATAACCAAAGTCCCCTGATCGAGTATAACAAAGTCCCTAATCGGGTATAACCGACCCTGATCCGGTATCGCCAGGGTTTTCGTAATCGAGTAAAGCTCAAGCCCCCTGATCCCGGGTATAACAAAAGATCCCCTGATCGAGTATAACCATCCCTGATCCCGGTATAACAAAGTCTCTGAACGATTATAACAAGGCCCTGATCGACTACCTACTCAATTTCCTGATCGAGTAAAACAAAGCCCTCTGGTCGAGTATAACAAAAGTCCCCTGATCCGGAGTATAACAAGAGTCCGCTGATCAGGTATAATAATGGCCCTGATCGAGAACAACAAAAGGCCCTCATCGGTATAACAAAGTCCCTGGTCGAGAATAACAAGGCCCCTAATCAACGCGAAAATAACAGGCGCCTGAACATTACAACAAGGCCCCTGATCTGTAGTATAACAAAAGTTCCTAGTCGAGTATAACAAAGCCCACTAATCGAGGTATAACAAAGTCCCCCTCATCGAGAATAAGAAAGACCCTGATCGAGTACTCCAGCCCCCCCTCATCAAGTATAACGCAAACCTGATCGAGTATAACAAAGACCCTGGTTGAGTATAACAAAACCTCTGATCGAGTATAACAAAGGCCCCAGATCGAGTATAACAAAAGGCCCTGATCGGTATAACAAGTCCTTGTCGAGTATAAACAAAGTCCATGATCGGAAGTTTAACAAGGTCCCTGATGAAGTATAACAAAAGTACCATGATCGAGGATAACAAAGTTCCTCATCCGAATATAACAAAGTCCCATGATCGAGTAACAAAGGCACTGATCGAGTATAACAAAGTTCCTGATCGAAAACAACAAAGCCATCTGATCAATCATAAAGTCCCTGATCCCGAGTATAACAAGAATCCCCTGTTCGAGTATATCAAAAGCCCATATCGGCGAGTTTAACAAAGGCCTCTAATCAGCAGGTATATAAAGTCCCTGGTCGAGGTATAACAAATCCCTGAACGGTTAACAAAGGCCCTTGGTCAGTATAACAAGCCCCTGATCGGTATAACAAAGCCCCTCATCAGGTATAATGAAGTCCCTGAAAAAGAGTGGAATTAAAGTCCTAATCGAGTTTAACAAGGCCTCATCAGGTTTAACAAAAGGCCCTATTAGAGAGTATAACAATGTCCCTGATCGAGGTATAACAAAGTCCCTAAACAGAGTATAACACAGTCCCCTCATGAAAGGAGTATAACAAGGCCCTAATCGAGTATAACAAGTCCCCTGACAAAGGTATAACAAGAATCCCGCGATCGGTATAACAACTGAACGATTTGTGGCTTTATAACAAAAAGGCTGATCCGTTATAATAAAGCCCTCTGATTGAGTATGACCCCCTCTCCGGTATTACAAAGTCCTGCTCCAGGATATCCTTCCCCTGAATGAGTATAATAAAGCCCTCATCAGTATAACAAAAGTCCCTGATCCAAGTATAATAACAAGTCCCCAACCTTGAGTAGAACAAGTCCCTAATCAGGTTGGCGCAAAGACCCCTCATCGAGAATAACAAAGGCCCAACGATCCGGAAGGTTTAACAAAGGCCCTGTTAGAGAAACCAACAAGTCTGATGGGTATAACTTAAGTCCCCTGAACGAGTATCACTGATCCCTCATCGAAGTGTAACAAAGGCCCTCATCAGGTATAACAAAGTCACACAATACAGAGTATAACCAAAGGATCCACTGATCCGGAAACAACAAGAGTCCCTGAACGATGATTATAACAAAGGCCCTGATCAAGTATAACAAGCCCCTCTGATCGAAGATAACAAAGCCCATCATAGAGTCTAACAAAGTCCCCTGATCCAAGAATAACAAGTCCCTGATCGGGTATAACAAAGCCCCTGATCAGGTATAACAAAGGCCCCTCATAAAGTATAATAAAGTACCATGATCCCGGAAATTATAACAAAGGCCCCTGATCGGTATAACAAAGTCCCCTGATCGAGGTATAACAGAATCCTCTGGCCGATTATAACAAAGATACGATCCAAGTATAACAAAGCCCGCTGATCGAGGTATAACAAAGCCCTCTGATCGAGTATAACAAAGTCAACTGATCAGGTTTAACAAGATCCCCTGGTTGAGTATAACAAGATCCCCTGACCGAGTATAACAAGGATCCCCTCACCGAGAGCCTTAACAAGTTTCCCTGATGGAGTATAACCGGCCCCCTCGCAAGTATAACAAAGAATCCCCTGATCAGGTATAACAAAGTCCCCTAATCAAGGGTATAACAAAAGGCCCCTGATCCCGAGTATAACAAAGTTTCGTAATCCAGGTAAAACAAAACCCCTGATGGTATAACAAAGTCCCCTGATCGAGTATAACAAAATCCCCTGATACGGTACTCTTTCAGAATCTGAACGATTATAACAAGGCCCTGATCGACTATAACAAAGTTTCCTGATCGGTAAAACAAAGCCACCTCTGATCGGGTATAACAGACCCTGATAAATTATAACAAAATCCGTGATCGAGTATAACAATGGCCCCTGATCAGGTTTAACCAAGGCCCTCATCGAGTATAACAAAGTCCCTGGTCGAGAATAACAAAAGGCCTAATCGAAAATAACCGAGCGCCTGAACGAGGTATAACAAAAGCTGATCGAGTATAACAAAGTTCCTGATCGAGTATAACAAAGCCACCTAATCCCGAATTACTCTTGAAGTCCCCCTCATCGAGGGCAAGAAAGTCCCTAATCGAGTATAACAAAGCCCCTCATCAGAAGTATAACATAGGCCCCTGATCGAGTATAACAAAGACCCTGGTTGGTATAACAAAGCCTCTGATCTCGAGTATAACAAAGGCTAGATCAAGGTATAACAAGGCCCCTGATCAGGTATAACAAGTCCTTATGCGAGGTATAACAAGTCCGCCTGATCAGAGTTTAACAAAAGGTCCCTGATGAGAGTAAAACAAGAGTACCATGATCGAGGTCTTAAGTTCCTCATCGAATATAACAAAGGATCGCATGATCAGTATAGCAGAGTCCTGATCGGTATAACAAACTCCCCTGGTCGAGGTATAACCAAGGCCCTGATCGAGTATAAAAATAGCCCTAATCGAGGGCAACAAAGTCCCTCATCCGAATATAACAAAGTTCCCTGATCAGGTATAACAAAAAGCCCTCATCGAGTATAACAAGTCCCCTGATCGAGGATAACAAAAGTCCTTGATCCTAGTATAACTCAGAGTCCCCTAATCGAGTAAATAAGATCCACTGATCGGTATAACAAAAGTCCCCTGAACGATTATAACAAGGCCCCTGATCCAAGTATAACAAAGCCCCTCTGATCCCGAAATAATAAGCCCCCTCATAGAGTCGCAAAATCCCCTGATCGAGAATAACAAAAGTCCCCTGATCGGGTATAACAAAAGGCCCTGATCGAGAGTAGCAAGGCCCCTCATCGAGAGTATAATAAAGTACCATGATCGGTATAACAGGCCCCTGATCGAGTATAACCAAAGTCTGATCAAGTGTAACCGTCACTCTGACCGATTATAACAAGGCCCTGATCCAGTATAACAAAACCACTGATCGGTATAACTAAAGCCTCTGATAGAGTATAACAAAAGTCAACTGATCCAAGTTTAACAAAGTCCCCTGAACGAGTATAAAGTCCTGACCGAGTATATAACAAAGTCCTCACCGAGTATAACAAAAGTTCTGATGGGTATAACCAGCCCCCTCATAGAGGTATAACCGAAGTCCTGATCGAGGTATAACAAGAGTCCCTAATCGAATAACAAAAGGCCCTGATCGGTATAACAAAGTTTCTAATCGAGTCAAAAACAAAAGCCCCCTGATCAGGTATAAGCAAAGTCCCTGATCGAGTATAACAAAGTCCCCTGATCGAGTATAACCGTCTCCTGAACGATTACAACAAGGTGATGAGCTATAACAAAGTTTCCTGATGGTAAGCTCATCTCTGATCAGTATAACAAAAGTCCCTGATCAAAGGGTATAACAAGATCCATGATCGAAATTATAGCTGTGGCCCCCTGATCCCGAGTTTAAAAGGCCCCTCATCGAGTATAACAAAAGTCCCCCTGGTCGAGAATAACGAGGCCCCTAATCGAAAATAACAAAGGCGCCTGAGCAGTATAACAAAGGCCCTGATCGAGTATAATAAAGTTCCCTAGTCGGGGTATAACAAAGCCCACTAATAAAGGTATAAACAAAGTCCCCCTCATCGAGAATAAGAAAGTCCCCTGATCGAGTATAACAAAACCTCATCCAAATTCATATAGGCCCTGATCGAGGCGCTAACCACAAGACCCTGGTTGGAGTATAACAAAGCCTCTGATCGAGTATAACAAAGGCCCCCAGATCGAGTATAACAGGCCCTGATCGAGAGTATAACAAGTCCCCCTTGTCGGTATAACAAAGTCCACTGATCGAGTTTAACAAAAGGTCCTGATGAGAGTATAACATGCAAAGTACTCATGATCGAGGGATAACAAAGTTCCTCATGAATATAACAAAGGAATCCCTTGATCGAAATTGGAAAGCCCTTGATCGGTATAACAAAGTTCCCTGATCGAAAACAACAAAAAGCCATCTGATCGAGTATAAAAAGAATCCCCTGATCTGAGTATAACAAAGTCCCTGATCGAGTATATCAAAAAGCCCCTTATCGGAAATTTAACAAAGGCCTCTGTCAGTATAACAAAGTCCTGGTCGATATAACAAAGTCCCCTGAGCGATTAAAAACAAAGGCCGCCAGTCCAGTATAACCAGCCCCCTGATCGGTACAACAAAGCCCCCCTCATCCGAGTATAACAAAGTCCCCTGAAAGGTAGAACAAAAGTCCCTAATCGGGGATTTAACAAAGACCCTCATCGAGTTTAACAAAGGCCCTATTCGAGTATAACAATGTCCCCTGATCGGTATAACGAGTCCCTAAGCAGAGTGCTCTTTGGTCCCTCTCGAGAGTATAACAAAAGGCCCCTATCCGGAAGTATAACAAAACCCTGACCAGTATATAACAAAAGTCCACTGATCGAGAGTATAACAAAGTCTGAGCGATTATAACAAGGCCCCTGATCCATTATAACAAAGCCACTCTGATTGAGTATAACAAACCCCCCCTCATCGGAAGTATTACAAGTCCCTGCTCAAGGATATCAACTTCCCCTGAATAGAGTATAGCAAGCTTTCTCGAGTATAACAAAGTCCACAGTGATATGTAAAAATCCCTGAACAGAGTAGAACAAAAAGTCCCTAATCATGAGTTTAACAAAGGCCCTCATCGTGAGAATAACAAAGGCAACTTTGATCGAGTTTAACAAAAGGCCCTATTCGAGTATAACAAGAATCCCCTGATCGAGTATAACAAAGTCCCCTGAACGAGTATAACACAGTCCCCTCATCGAGAGTATAACAAAAGGCCCTCATCGAGTCTAACAAAGTCCCCTGGCCGAGTATAACAAAAAAGGATCACTGATCGAGTATAACAAGAGTCCCTGAACAGTAGAATTATAACAAAAGCCCCTGATCCAAGTATAACAAAAGCCCTCTGATCGAGAATAACAAAGCCCCATCATAGAGTCTAACAAAGTCCTGATCGAGAATAACAAAATCCTGATCGGGTATAACAAAAGACCCCTGATCGAAGGTATAACAAAGGCCCTCATCGAGTATAATAAAATGCCATGATCAGGTATAACAAAAGGCCCTGATCGGTATAACAAAGTCCCTGATCGAGTATAACAGTCCTCTGACCGATTATAACAAAAGGCCCTGATCCAAGTATAACAAAGCCCGCTGATCGAGGTATAACAAACCCTCTGATCGAAGGTATAAACAAAGATCAACTGATCCAAGTTTAACAAAGTCCTGAACAGGTATAACAAGTCCCTACCGAGCCGCAGGGAATCCCCTCACCGAGTACCAACAAAGTTCCCTGATGAATTATAACAAGCCCCCCTCATAGAGAGTATAACCAAAGTCCCTGATCAAAGTATAACAAAGTCCCTAATCGGGTATAACAAAGGCCCCTGATGATCGAGGTATAACAAGTTTCGTAATCGAGTAAAAACAAAAGCCCCCTGATCGAGTATAACAAAAGTCCCCTGATCGAGAAACAACAGAGTCCCTGATCGAGTATAACAAAGTCTCTGAACGATTTATAACAAAGGCCCCTGATGACTATACAACAAGTTCCTGATCGAGTAAAACAAAAGCCTTCTCTGATCGAGCATGCCGTCCCCTGATCGAGGTATAACAAGTCCGCTGATCGAGGTAACAATGGCCCTGATCGGGTTTAACAAAGGCCCTCATCGGGTATAACAAGGTCCCCACAGTCAAAGAATAACAAAGGCCCTAATCCCGAAAATAACAAGGCGCCTGAACGAGTATAACAAGGCCCCTGATCGAGTATAACAAAGTTCCTGATGAGGTATAACAAAGCCCACCTAATCAGGTATAAGCAAGAAGTCCCTCATCGAGAATAAGAAAGTCCCTAATCGAGGTATAACAAAAGCCCCCTACATCAAGTATAACATA
>NW_024725205.1:0-22266 GCF_018991925.1 Homarus americanus | reverse complement strand
CAAGTACACTTAACAGGACAGATACAAGTACACTTAACAGGACAGATACAGGTACACTTAACACTACAGATACAAGTACACTTAACAGGGCAGATACAAGTACACTTAACAGGGCAGATACAAGTACATTTAACAGGACAGATACAAGTACACTTAACAGGACAGATGCAAGTACACTTAACAGTACAGATATAAGTACGCTTAACAGGACAGATACAGGTACACTCTAAGCAGGGGGATAGATACAGGTGTACACTTAATGTGTAGACAGATAAGGCACACTTTAACAGGACAGATACAGGTACACTTAACAGGACAGATACAAGTACACTTAACAGGACAGATACAGGTTACACTTAACAGGACAGATACAATTACACTTAACAGGACAGATACAGGTACACTTAACAGGACAGATACAGGTACACTTAACAGGACAGATACAAGTACAC
Organism: Homarus americanus; assembly: GCF_018991925.1. Lineage (NCBI taxonomy): Eukaryota > Metazoa > Arthropoda > Malacostraca > Decapoda > Nephropidae > Homarus > Homarus americanus. Next base: position 21,814 of record NW_024725205.1, on the reverse strand, counting down.
TTAACAGGGTAGATACAGGTACACTTAACAGGACAGATACAGGTACACTTAACAGGACAGATACAAGTACACTTAACAGGACAGATACAGGTTACACTTACAGGACAGATACAAGTACACTTAACAGGACAGATACAAGTACACTTAACAGGACAGATACAGGTACACTTAACAAGGCAGATACAGGTACACTTAACAGGACAGATACAAGTACACTTAACAGGGTAGATACAGGTACACTTAACAGGACGATACAATTACACTTAACAGGACAGATACAAGTACACTTAACAGGACAGATACAAGTACACTTAACAGGACAGATACAGGTACACTTAACAAGAAAGATACAGGTACACTTAACAGGACAGATACAAGTACACTTACAGGACAGATACAAGTACACTTAACACGGCAGATACAAGTACACTTAACAGGACAGATACAGGTACACTTAACAGGACAGATACAAGTACACTTACAGGACAGATACAGGTACACTTAACAGGACAGATACAGGTACACTTAACAGGGCAGATACAAGTACACTTAACAGGGTAGATACAGGTACACTTAACAGGACAGATACAAGTACACTTAACAGGACAGATGCAGGTACACTTAACAGGACAGATACAGGTACACTTAACACTACAGATACAAGTACACTTAACAGGACAGATACAAGTCCACTTAAGATGACAGATACAGGTACACTTAACAAGACAGATACAGGTACACTTAACAGGACAGATACAAGTACACTTAACAGGACAGATACAAGTACACTTAACAGGACAGATACAAGTACACTTAACAGAACAGATACAAGTACACTTAACAGGGCAGATACAAGTACACTTAACAGGACAGATACAAGTACACTTAACAGGACAGATACAGGTACACTTAACACTACAGATACAAGTACACTTAACAGGACAGATACAAGTCCACTTAAGATGACAGATACAGGTACACTTAACAAGACAGATACAAGTACACTTAACAGGACAGATGCAAGTACACTTAACAGGACAGATACAAGTACACTTAACAGGGTAGATATAGGTACACTTAACGGGACAGATACGCGTACACTTAAGAGGACAGATACAAGTACACTTAACAGGACAGATACGAGTACACTTAAGAGGACAGATACAAGTACACTTAACAGGACAGATACAAGTACACTTAACAGGACAGATGCAAGTACACTTAACAGGACAGATGCAATTACACTTAACAGGACAGATACAAGTACACTTAACAGGACAGATACGAGTACACTTAAGAGGACAGATACAAGTACACTTAACAGGACAGATCCAAGTACACTTAACAGGACAGATACGAGTACACTTAAGAGGACAGATACAAGTACGCTTAACAGGACAGATACAAGTGCACTTAACAGGACAGATACAAGTACACTTTGAATCCTGAGCATGTTTATACCTTAAGAGACTACTGGACAGCCACTGGTCAAACTGGGAAATAAATCAAATGAATTGCCTTATAAGTCCGGGTAATTATAATTACCTATGTTGCTCTACCGTATAGGCGGCGGGAACATGTAATGGTCTAGTGAGTTTTGTTTGGTACCTGTTGTTAATGATTTCTCTCTTCTCAATGGTATTACACGTATTCAGTTATACAGTAATAACAGTCGACGTCAGCTGTTCTCCGCCATTGTCCGCGTGACGTCACTGCGTCGTGTGAGAATAATTATTGTAATCACAGTTCCAGAAGAGTCCATAACACGGCACGTCACTTAACTGGTTCTGTAGTTAGGGTTTTTTATATGATATCTCCGGCAAACGGTTTAGTTCATATATCCGGCAAATGTTTTAGTTCATATCTCCGGCAAACGGTTTAGTTCATATATCCGGCAAATGTTTTAGTTCATATATCCGGCAAATGTTTTAGTTCATATATCCGGCAAATGTTTTAGTTCATATCTCCGGCAAATGGTTTAGTTCATATATCCGGCAAATGTTTTAGTTCATATATCCGGCAAATGTTTTAGTTCATATATCCGGCAGACGGTTTAGTTTATATATCCGGCAAACGTTTTAGTTCATATATCCGGCAAATGTTTTCGTTCATATATCCGGCAAATATTTTAGTTCATATATCCGGCAAATGTTTTAGTTCATATATCCGGCAAATGTTTTAGTTCATATATCCGGCACATGTTTTAGTTCATATATCCGGCAAACGGTTTAGTTCATATATCCGGCAAATGTTTTAGTTCATATATCCGGCCAATGTTTTAGTTCATATATCCGGCAAATATTTTAGTTCATATATCCGGCAAATATTTTAGTTCATATATCCGGCAAATATTTTAGTTCATATATCCGGCAAATGTTTTAGTTCATATATCCGGCAGACGGTTTAGTTCATATATCCGGTAAACGTTTTAGTTCTGGTATACGTTACGTATTTTTTCATTTTTATTAATACCTTTACATGATGATGATGATGAATGGTGATAATGATGATGACCTTTAAATATGATAACGACTTAACTTTAACTGTAATAATAACATATAAATACTGGTTTAAAAATAATATAATTAGTCAGCAGTAAATTTAACACCACTGACCCAAGCTTACATAAACACACCTGATTTACCAATTTGTTAAGTTCACAATAAATGGGTATTTTACACTCAAAAGTTTATAGCCAATTACGTTTTAATGAATGATTGCATTTTTGTGTGACAAAGGCGACCGTACGTCTGGCGAAGGAGTTTTATGACTGTGAGGAGAAGGCCAGACGCTGCTCATTACCAGTACTGGCAGTGTGTTTTATGGTAGACCCCTGACTGTGCCCCGACGACACCAGCCGATCACACACACATTTACTTACTTACTTACTCCACCGACAGACTATTACTACGTCGATAGATTCTCACATATATTCTTCCCGTAATTAGTGAAGGTCGGCTGGTCTCCACACTCCCTCCCCTTCCCCGTGTCCACGGCGGCCACCACACACGTAGCCAAAGATCCATTTACAAGCTCCTTACACGTGTCTGTGCGCCCCGCCCACCATTCTCCGGACACACACACATTTCATCCTGTCCTCGGATGGGCGTGTGACTTGTGGCAGGTGTCGTCGCCCTTACCTTACGACCCAAGACAATGTTTCTTACCTACCGCTGTGTCGGACATTACTGCTGTCTTCCCTGCTGGCGGGGCACGTAGGTCGACCATCACACATAATGTTTACTTACAAAATACACAATAGTTTCCACCATTCAGGATGATGCAATAACTAACCTCTTGAGGATTTTTAGCTTTAATTATCGTCCTTCGAATGTTATTGTTTAAACCAACGTCCTTAAAGATTTATAGCTTAAACCATCGTTAAAGGTTATAACAGCTGGGTTAAGTTCTCTGTCATCATCTTTTAGGATTTGGTTTGACATTAAAAATAACCATTATTCCCGTCTTTATATACAGCATTAACCCTAGGCCACATTATTCACCGTCTTGGCCACTAGTCTTGTTCATCATAGTTTAATACCGTCTCTTCACTATCCCGAGTTCAGACCAGTATCATCTGCATATCGAATATTTGATACTACTTTACCATTAACTTTTAGTCCTTCATCGTTTCTTATAACTTTTCTCATTATATATTTTTGATCGGTGATTATGCAGTCCTGGAGATAGCACGCAGCCCTTTCTAACTCCTTCCGAGGGTTAGGTTAGTTTAGGTTAAGTTAGGTTTTATTAATTAAGTAGATGATGATGATGTTAGGTTGTGTTAGGGATCTCTTGAAGACTAGGAGTCCCCGCATATTTCGCTTGGTGATTAAGTACCTTAACTCTAAACGGGGGGTTAGGCTAGTTTAAGTTAGATTGAGTTAGGTTAGGTTACGTTACGTTAAGTTAAATTGGATTAAATTGGGTTAGATTAGGTTTTAATTAGGTTAGGTTTGGTTAGGTTGAAACAAGGGATGGCTCCTTAACTTTATGATATCCGGTTAATATTAGGATAAGTGTTATAAAGATAGGGCAGGTTAATGTTTGGTTTGGTTTGGTTAGGTTAGCTTTGCGTTATGTTAGGTTACATTAGTTTAATGTTAGGTTAACTTAATGGACTAGGTGGCGAAACTGCGAATCATCCCCCCCCCCCTCCCTCCCTCCCTACTCCACCTGCTGTTTGATAATTTTGATAAACGACCAAACAGGCAGACAGACAGAGATAAATACACGAATAAATATATCATGAAATGGACATACACTTAGACAGATGAATATATCAAATAGACAGACAGACACAAGACCACCCAGGTTGGTATGTCATGGTCCTTCAGTGTGTGGTGATAAATGGCTCGGGTCTTGTGTGTTCGTGGGTCTGCGGGTCTCTGAATTTTCTAAAAGTTATTATTACTTTTTCTTCGTCAGTAATGTATAGGAGTGATGCTCAAGGTTCCTTTATTAACGGTGGGTCTCTCTCTCTCTCTCTCTCATATGATAAAAAACTGATCGACTTGTACCTGTGGTTCTTGTTTGTGTTTTAATTGTTAATTTAATACAACTTTTTATCTTATTTCTAATTTCTACTGTTGTTCCAGCCACATGTTGTATTGTTAATAATAATAATAATAATAATAATAATAATACGGTAATAATAATAATAAAAATAATGATGATAATAATAATTGAGACGATTATTATTAAAATATGGAGGCAGGAGGAGTAAGAGGGAAGGAATGATGATAGTTGAGAAGATGACAATAGTAGTGATAATGCTGGTTGTGGTAGTGATGGTAATATTATACACGTAACAATAATGGTTGCCCTTCGTGTACGAGGATGGCCGGTTCTAGAGCAACCTAGGCGTGAATTTGTTTAAGGTGTTAGAATCTGTCGCCAACACCACAACCACACCCTAAGTTAACGAGTTGTATGACGCAGTTTCAATGAATAGTCCGAGAAGACCAGACAACTCGGCAACTGCACTGGCTAACCATTATTCCAGAATAAGATCCGCAAATCGATTAACATCCAGGTTCCCATTTACTGGTAAATAGAAAGTCAAATGACGTAAAAAAAAATGCTCATAGTTTCACTCTGTCCAGGAATCGAACACGGGTCCACTCGCTTGCAAGGCGAGCATGCTGACTATTACACCACAGGTTGCCAAAATCAAGCCCCGACCAGAGGTTAGCTAGACCCCCGGACAACTCTTTCGGAGCTTGACCAGCACGTGGTATTGGTATTATTATCTGGACTTGATTATGTGTTACAAATTCACTTGTGAGTTTTCAATGTTTTGTTTTGTATAATATTTACTTATTCTAAGCTAAATGTTAAAAAATAAATGACTTAGAAAATACGAAAACAAACAAATAAAAGTGGAACTCCACCTAATATATACTGTATGTTACGCTAAATAGGGATAATTGGCCATTAGTGATAACTTCTATGTATTTCTCTTTTCTGGAAGCTTTTGACTGGCCATAAACGATCCTGTAGATCATAAATATACATATAAATGAATACCTTCTTGCATAATGTAACCTGACCAGACCTAACCTAACTTAACCTAATGTAGCCTAACCTAACCTAACATAACCTAACGTAATCTAGCCTTCTTCTTCTTCTTCTTCTTGTTCTTGTTCTTGTTGTCCTCCTCCTCCTCCTCCTCCTCCTCCTCCTCCGCCTCCTCTGCTTTATATCATCATCAACTAAATTAAAATTCAAACGCCTTAACCTTACACACTGTGACCCTGGGTTGGAGAGGGGGGGATGGGGGAGGGCGGGGGAAGACTCACCTAAATCACCCAGCAGGCGCTTTGTGACACCCAACAAGTGACCTTTGGGTGGGGGCAGTTTTCTCGCCAGATCTAGACCAGTGGGCAGTGTTAACCCCCAAAGGTCACCGAGTCAGGAGTGACCTTTGGGAAGTTTTTGGATTATAATTAGTGTTGTAGGAGGTGGTGGTGGAGGTGGTAGGTTAGTGAAGTCCTTGGTGGTGGTGGTTTGTTGAAGAAGGTCTGTTTTTTTTATTGTTTTTATGTTTGTTTGATTGTTTTTATGTATGTTTGTTTGTTTTATTGTTTGTTTGTTTTGTTTTATTCTTCGTTTGTTCGTTTTATTGTTTGTTTGTTTGATTGTTTGTTTTATTGTTTGTTGGTATGTTTGTTTGTTTTATTGTTTTTGTTTGTTTTATTGTTTGTTTTTTAGAATGATGTTTTTTGTGGTGTCATTATTGTTTGTGTTGTGTTGTTGCTTGCTTGTTTGTTTGTGATGTGTTGTTTATTTGTGGTTGGTGTGTGTGTGAAATCAACACAATTTCCTTCCTCTCAATGTTTGTCCTTTGTAACAGTGAGCATATCTCTCTCTCTCTCTCTCTCTCTCTCTCTCTCTCTCTCATGATAAAAAACTGATCGACTTGTACCTGTGGTTCTTGTTTGTGTTTTAATTTAGCGCTTTTATCTTATTTAATTTCTACTGCAACCACATGTTGTATTATTATATATAATATATACGTATGTATAATAAAATAATAATATATAACTGAGACTATTAAAACAATAAGGAGGAGGAGAATGATGATAGTTGAGAAGATGACAATAGTAGTGATAATGCTGGTTGTGGTAGTGATGGTAATATTATACACGTAACAATAATGGTTGCCCTTCATTGACACCAGCAGATGGCCTAGGGCCTGGGCGTAATTTGTTAGGTGTTAGGAATGCAATGTACGCAACCACTAACGAGTTGTATGACCCAGTTTCAATGAATAGTCTGAGAAGACCGGACAACTCGGCAACTGCACTGGCTAACCATTATTCCTGAATAAGATCCGCAAATCGATTGACATCCAGGTTCCCATTTCCTGGTAAATAGAAAGCCAAATGGCGTAAAAAAAACATGCTCATATTTTCACTCTGTCCGGGAATCGAACACGGGTCCACTCGCTTGAAAGACGAGCATACTGACTATTACACCACAGGTTGCCAAAATCACGTTTAGTAAAAATATATATTTTTTTTTTTCGTGCTGGTCAAGCCCCGACCAGAGGTTAGCTAGACCCCCGGACAACTCTTTCGGAGCTTGACCAGCACGTCGTATTGGTATTGTTATCTCGACTTGATTATATGTTACAAATTCACTTGTGAGTTTTTCAATGTTTTGTTTTGTATAATATTTACTTATTCTAAGCTAAATGTTAACAAATAAATGACTTAAATAATACGAAAACAAACAAATAACAGCAGAACTCCACCTAATATATACTGTATGTTACACTAAATAGGGATAATTGGCCATTAGTGATAACTTCTATGTATTTATCTTTTCTGGAAGCTTTGACTGGCCATAAACGATCCTGCAGATCATAAATATACATATAAATGAATACCTTCATGCATAATGTAACCTGACCAGACCTAACGTAACTTAACCTAATCTAGCCTAACCTAACCTAACGTAACCTAACGTAACCTAACGAAATCTTCTTCTTCTTCTCCTCACATGCATTATTTCATTTTCAACCCAATTAAAATTCGAACGCCTTAACTTTACACACCGTGGTCCTGAGTTGTGGGTGGAGAGGGGGATGGGGGGATTGTTGGGGGCGAGGAACTATGTGTTTGCCCCAAAAATGTGTTCTGCCTGTTTCAAACGCGTATCTTAGGTTCTTATTCTCGTAAGGGAGATATACAGAGGAACAAAGAAACTGGCTTCCACACCATAAGGACTAGTGATCTCAACTACCTGTATCACTCCGCGCTGGCATGTACAGATACCAGCATTCACAAGCTGAATACATAATATGTAAATATGATAATTCACATACATAACATGGTGCAAAAAAATGGAAATATTTCATAGGATTAATACATGTTCTGTAATACTTTACTATACATAATTAATAGAGTAATATAAGAATACACAGCTTAAGGTACTACTTCGTGTCCATATTATACACCTCCCTCCCCCCTATACGCTCATAGTTTCATCTTGAGCGGACCTTTTGTTTCTGAGCCGCTCGGACCTGTGGATTACCGGGGCAGAAACACAAGGTGGGGACGGATTTACTGTAAAGACATCACATTAGGGGACTCTACTGGGGAAGGGTCAACACTAGGCAGCTCCACAGGTCGGAGGAAACGACGGTTCCTCAACCATACTCTACCGCTCGGAAGAGGCACTTGGTAGTCCCTGGACCGGCCAATTCCCATGACAACCCCAACCTTGTCCCAGCGGTGAGATACCTGATCTTGAATCCTGACCTGCTGGCCGATACTCAACCTGGGAAGGGGGCGGGCATGACAGTCGTACCGAGCAGCGACATCTGCGGCTCGTTCTGCTGCACGGCGGTCATATTCTTCAGTCTTGGCTTGCCATTCTTGAGAAAAAGACTTCGGGTGGGCAGGAACACAAGACCTGAGATGATGTCCACATAGAACCTGGGCTGGGGAGCGTCAGGTGAAGTTCGGAGTGTTGCGTAACTCTAACAAACCTCGATCGAAGTCCTCGCAGTCGATATTTCCTGAGGTGACACCCTAAGGATCAGGTGTTTAACAGGCTGCGGCGAACGACGCTGGCCTGACTCTAACGGTCATATCCTGAACTCGTGGCTGGTGAACTGGGGTCCACCATCAGTCCTGAGCGAATTCAATGTCTGGTATTCGGATGTATGTTAGCCGTTGTATCACTACCACAGGGGACGACAACAGGCCATCCAGACATTCGGTCGGCAATGACGAGGAAGGACTTCCCTGCCACTGCAAAGAATTCGGCCGACACAGACTCGAAGGGTCTTGAAGGGTTATCGTCGCACATTAAAGGTTCCTGTTGCTGGCTGGGTTGCAGAATCTGGCACGGCTCACAGGCACGGACGGTACTTGCAATGTCCGCATCGATTCCGGGCCAAAATACAGTCTGCTTCGCCCGTCGCTTGGTGGCCTCCACTCCTTAATGGCTGTCGTCAAGGTACGGCGGCGTAGGGCAGCAGGAATGACTACTCGTGGACCATACAAGACGAGGTCTCCGTCACAATAGAGGTCCTCGCGTATCTTCCAGTACAGGAGTAGCGATTCATGAAGGTCGTATCGGTTAGATGGAAATCCCTGGGACACACAGTCGACGAGCCGGATATAGGAAGGGTCGGCCCGGGCTGCGGTGCGGAGATCTTCAAGGGTCTTGTCTGCATCCGGTGCTGTAGACTCTTCTGATGTGAAGACAGCCTTCAATGAAACTACTGACTTGAGGGATGCAGCAGCTGTAGAACACAACATCTCGTCCTCTGGGGTGAGGCGACTGACAGGGGCGCGGGACAGGGCATCCGGGATGCACATTAGCTTACCGGCACGCCACACAGCCGTGAAGAGATAAGGCGAGAGCTTCTCTTTCAAACGTTGAAGGCGAGGATTCTCTACTGCAACCAAAGAGTAGTGATTGATAATAGGTATAAGAGGGCGATGATCCGTGAAGAGGGTGAAATGCTGAAGTCCTATCAGGTAGAAGCGGCACTTCGCCATCGCCCAGACAACAGCCAACATCTCCAGCTCAATCGTGGCATATCGGGTCTCAGCGTCCGTCAGGAACCGGGATCCAAACTGAATTAAGCGGAGTTGTCCACCGCCATGGTCCTGCAGAAGGGCGTAATCAACGCCGTAGAGTCTGGAGGTGTCAGTCTGGAGGACGGTGGGTACGGCTGGGTCGTAACAGGCGAGGACAGGTGGACTTAAGAGGGCTTGCTTGACTCGCTGGAAGGCCTCTTGATGATCTGGGGTCCACAGGAATGTCCTGGGGCTCAGCAGGGGGCGTAACGGCTGGGCTGCGGCAGAGATGTCAGGTGAAAATTCAGCCAGCTGATTGACCAGACCCAAAAAAGAACGGAGGTCTGTCAGGTTGGCAGGGGTTGGAAAATCCCTGATTCCACTTAATTTCTCCGGGTCTGCTGAGAGAGTGTACCCACAGAAGATCACTGATGGTGCGGCGACTACAAACTTGTCAGCGTTGAGGGTAATCCCTTACTTTCGACATCTGGTGAGAACTTCATATATTCGGGAGAGGTGGGCACAGTAGTCTTCGTCATGGAGAAAAATATCATCAACCACCTTGACACAATTCGTGACTCCTTGAAGGGCCGCGTCACCACGTTGACAGAATGCATCGCCCGGAGCGGCAAACCCCATGGGGCCTCTGCAATACTGATATCTTCCATATGGTGTGATGAATGTAGTCAAATGCTGGTCTTCTTCGGCTAACTCGATCTGCCAATAACCACATAAGGCGTCCATTGTTGTAAAAAACTTCGCCTTCGGGTCCACATTTCGAACAGCTGCGAAGGGTGTGGGTGAAGGGTGGGCTGGACGGGAAACTTGCTGGTTAAGTTTTGACACATCGGTGGTGATCTGTACTCCACCACGAGGTTTGGCGACGGGGACGAGAGGGTGGCACCAAGGTGAAGGTTCGTCTCCGGCCGGCTTGATGATTCCCTGAGCAACCATGGAGTCAAGCTCTTGTCTAACTAGCTCCTTGTAGGCGTGAGGAATCAAACGAGGGGTGTGGATGGCAAAAGGTGTGGCACCATCCTTAAGATGAATCTTCATAGGTGGACCCACCATCGGCTTGAGTGGTGTGGATCCCAAAGATTTCTTCGTAACCAACACGTCAGCAAACTCCTTGAGAAGGTAAGCTCTTGCATCAGAAGGGGACGTGTTTGTAGCGATAGGGAGTTCCTTCAACCTGTTGACATGGGTGACCTTTAAAATAGGTTTGGGGAATTCCTTGGAAATAATGGCCAACTCTTGACAAGGGCCATATGATAAAAGCGGAGTCGGGATCCCGTCATGAACATCAATCCGGGCTGAGCAAGACTGCTTACCAAAGGTAAAAGTAGCTGTCTGACCGCCGCCAATTATTTGTTGTCATTATGGGGTCTATAAAAACAGCGGCCAGATCAGAACTGTTGTCTAATTGCGGTAATAATTCAATCTTCATCTCTACATAATTGGTTTGATAACAAGAATAATGATTAAGGCAGTGTCAAGGTAACTGGTTCAGGGTGTGTGTGTGTGTGTGTGTGTATTACATAGTGTGCAGCTTATTAGTCACACACACACACACACACACAGGACCTCTTTACACTATAACCACCACCACCACACCACAACCATACCAAAACCACCCCCACACCACCACTCCACCACACCATAACCACTACTATACCACAACCACCACCACACCACAACCACCTCACAACCACCACCACACCATAACCACTACTATACCACAACCACCACACAACAAATACCACCACATAAATAATACCACTACACCACAACCACCACTACACGACAACCACCACCACACCACAACCATCACCACACCACAACCACCACTACACGACAACCACCACCACACCATAACCACAGTCACACCACAACCACCACACAACAAATACCACCACATAAATACTACCACTACACCACAACCACCACTACACGACAACCACCACCACACCACAACACCACACCACAACTACCACCGCACCACACACTAGATAATGAGGCAACTTTTTGCCCGAGTCGATAGTCTGTGATGTGTACGACTTTTAATTGTTGACATTTTAAGTGTTTATGTTGTATCACTCACACCACATACTGCCAGTGAGACGCTCTCGTGTTTAATAAATGGTTGCCCCTCGTGTAACGAGGATGGCCGGCCCAAGGGTCACCTAGGCGTGAATTTGTTTAAGGAGCGTGTCAAGGAATAGTGCGAGAAGACCGGCCAATTCGCCAACTGCACTGGCGAACCATTACCCCGGAATACGATTAGTAAATCTATTAACAATCAGGTTCCCAATTACTACTGGGTAGACAGAGGCAAATGCTTAAAGAACCTTGCCCATAGTTTAACCATGCCGGGGGATCGAACCCAGGTCCGCTCGCTTGCGAGGCGAGCTTGCTTGACCATTACACCACAGATACGAACACGTACGGCTCACCTGAAGATTAGTCCCTGCAGTTTATTTTACCCTAAGATTAACCTCTAACACTTTTTTGGGGAGATTAAGTTGGGTTGGGTTAGTTTAGATTAGATTAGGTTAGGTTAGATTATAATTAGGGTGGTTAATCTTAAGGTGAAATAGCTGGACTAATCTTCGTTGATCCCATACAGTCAAGTTAACAAAATGCAAGCTGTATGGGATTAGATTTAACGTAACGTAACGTAACGTTACGTAATGTAACGTAATTTATAATAGAATAATAAAAAAAAATTAAAACTTAAAACTAATGAAAAAATACAGCAAACGAAAAAGAAAAATGATTTATCGATGTATTATTATTATTATTATTATTATTATTATTATTATTATTATTATTATTATTATTATTATTATTATTATTATTATTATTAAGCCCTAGTACATGGAATAATGTTACGCCACCAAAGAATTAATAAAAATTTCGTTTTTTCCTACACCACTCAGTTTGAGTGTTCAGCCCGGCCCACTGACTACCGACCAGCCGCCATCATATTAATAACTTTCATTTTGTTTTAATTTAGTATTGATTAAATAATAGATAAAAGCGTAAATCGGTTGTGATATCTGCTATTAAAAATTAATTAACGAATTTATATGTTGTTACGTAGTACTATCTTATATATCGGTTCGGTAATATTAGAAAATTGGGATCTTTGTAAGCGGAGTTTAAATGGCTGCCGGTGGACGTGTTGTTGTCAACTAGGGAAAGGATTTAAAGTGTAAGTTAACATGAACAACAGTGCCTTCGTGTGTGACTAAAAAGGATTAAAGTTTTTATGAGAATGCCAAGAAGAGACGACAGTGCTCTGATATCCAGTAGAGTTTAGAATAAAAATGGTTGAAAAACTTAGGAAAAGGATAGTCGTCTGGGCTCTGATTCGGTTGTTTGGGTAGAGCGAAGTAATCATTCGTCCTTTTAATTAGAAATGAACAGTACAAAATAAATGGAATGTTTTCTATCAGCGGTTCAGAAACAGTTGCATTCCAAATAACAAGATGTATATAAAAAACTGCAGTAAAAGCGGTGCTCTTTAAGGGAAGATAATGCACCAAGTCTGTAAGAGAAAGTTCACCTGACCATGACATCAGCCCGCAGTGTCTACCTCCTAACGCCCCTGGTATGTTATAGTCAATGAATCAAGGGATCATTGCACATTTGAAGAAGCTTAACACGCCAAAGCCTCTTAATGGCATGTTAAATGCTGGTGAAGGTGGTGATCTCGACACTGCACGAGGCTTCTGGATAAATTACAATATTTATCACACCATCACTGAACCCCGAGTCCGAGCCAGACGTTACACAAGCTACAGGTAATAGTGTTGTGGTGCAAACTATGGCCTTCAGTGGTAAATGAGTTAGAGGTTCACTGATTCAACTGTAGAAATCAAGTATCCTTGAAATAGTAAAATTGTTCCAGGGTTTGATGTCATGGACACCCAGGACCTAGATAATAAGCCTTGTGAAGTGTAAGAATCACATACAGCAGAGTTAGTTCACCCAGTTGTGGATGTGTTTTCCTAACTTTGCTGTTGGGGAAGTAAAGGTGGTCGAGTGTAGTATTGGTCACATTACATTGTATACCTACAAAAAGCTTAACTCTCACTATGTTGTATCCATACTGACCTTAACAACTCGCCAGGCTTACGTGATCCACATTCACAAGAGAAGTAATTTTTCCCTGCCTTCGAACTAACTGACGAGGACACTAACCTGGCAAGGGGATTATAAGCACAAACCCACTTTAAGAGAAGTAAAAAACATGAATGACAAGTCTCTCGAGTCACTGAGGACCTGACCACCCACCACCAGCACCTGTACCACTTAGTCTTTCCGTAAGTGCAAACAGTCATTAGTGCATATTTTTGGCAACGATGTGTTTTTGGGCGCGGCCTTAATGACAACAGACAAAACGAACCAATTAATCCAAACCTAAAGATCTTGAGACATTTTAAAGTTGAATTTGGTTGGGTGGTTTTGCTTATCGTCATTATCAGTTTAGTCATGGTTAGACCAGAACCTACATTGTTGTCAGAAATTTGTCATGAATATTTCATTTTAGTAATTGTTAAGATCATTATCGCAGTCTTTAGCACCATGGTACCTGCAGTATCATACACTTACATTAAAACAAACTAAACCAACCAACTAAACCTACCTAATCTAACATTACCTAATATAACCGAACCTAACCTAACCTTACTTGGTAACGATTCGAAAAAGGTCACTTTATAGCATTTTCGTCGGAAATTTATATTTTTCGATTTTTTTTTATACTTTGAGATTTCACTTGAAAATTTTATTTTTATCGCACAGAGTGGGCAGGCCTTTGAGGTAAAGGGAAATCGTGAGGTAAAACACGCAAAACGGGTGCCCGGGTTAAGGAGCCAAGTTAGGAAACTTTCCAATAGAAGAAAACTTCTTCAGTTTAATTAAGAACATCCCAAAAATGGCGGAGGAAATAAATTTTTACCAAATAAAAAAATATGATCAAGAACCTAACCTCAGTCAATCAAGAGTACCTTCCCCATATATATGAGGGTTGGCGACCACAGTCCTCCACTCTAAACTTTCTCGGACTGTTTTTAACAATCCCCCAAGGTTTTAATTTCATCATCCACCCCAGTCGTTGCCTTCCCCTGGCCCTCTTACCCTCAACTTTGCCCATTAATATTTCTGTTATTATCCCCTCGTCCCTAATTATATAACCAAAGTATCTCATTTTTTTATGTACAGTTGGGGACATTTCCGACTAGTACACTCAGCGTTGTCAATCCATTCTTTCCGTGAGGTGTGAACCCCCGCGAGTATCTGAACGTGAATCTGAAGCGTCTAAGTTACTCGGTGAGACTTGAGGTGCACACAGTAGCCTGGGACCACAATGATATAATTTGTCTCCATACATGTGCCCGGCAACGTTGACATAGATAATTAGTGTAGTATGGACGCTTTTCATTCACCTAACGTGGAATAAATATTACCTGTCCTGCAGTGACAATGTAATGCTGAAAAAGGAAAAAAATCTACCACTTTATTTATCCTTAAGCAAAGTCTAAGGTATTATAGTGCCAGGCTTTATGGAGTGTGGTGTGGTGGTGGCGTGGTGACTAGGATTGTGAGACAAAGTCAATAGTCTTGCCTGCCGCATTTCTGTCCAATCACCTAATTTTCTACTTGTTTACCAAATCTCACTTACGTAACAGGAAATGCATCACCTCTGATCATTACACACATATTTTCACTATTAATATTGTATAGTATATTTTTGTAGCGTACACAAAAAAAACACTTGTGCCTAGGCACATTTCGTCATGGCTCAGGTTTATCCCAAAGTTGACATGAAGAGCATGACTAATGTCCACATACTATAGCAGACAGGCTGTAATAATGTTATGTTATTTATCTCAATGACACTACAACCAAATGGTAAGTATTAGCATTCAGATCTTGAGTATTTATTACTTAACACAACAGTGTGGCGGTGCAACTGTCCCCTATCCTCTGTCCAGCGCACAGAGACCTCCCCTTCCCTACGTCCCCTTACGTCACACCACCTCCCCTAAACATCCCCCTGACATCATTTCGGTTGTTTACATTAAGAGAGTTACAGGGTGTATTAAAAAGGTGTTTGAAGGCTAATTTATCGTGGCACTGTTGACAATTAATGTTCGGAATGGAAATAGTTCTCAGTTATCACAACAGAAAATAATGGAAAATGTTGCATTATATTACCAATTTATAACATTAATTTAGTTGTTTTTGTATGATATGGACACGAAGTAGTACCTTAAGCTGTGTATTATTATATTACAGAACATGTATTAATTCTATGTAATATTCCCATTTATTGTGCACCATGTTATGTATATAAATTATCATATATATACTTCATGTATTCAGCTTGTGAATGCTGGCATCTGTACATGCAAGCGCGCAGTAATACATACAGAGAGTGAAGACAGCCAGTCCTTGTGGTGCGGAGGTGAGCTTCTTGGTCCCTTTGTATATATATCTCCCGTACGAGAATAGAACCTAATTTTAAGAGAACAAGTGTTTGTGTATACCTTCAGTAGTATAGAACATTTTGGAGGTATCAAGACGAACACAGATTTTTATGGATGATAATGTGGTGAAAATAACGTACTAGGTATTGTTGCTTTAATGCTGTTATCAATAACATTTACTGTTGAGTTTTACACTCCACACACCACACCACACACACACACACACACACACACACACACACACACACACCACACCACACCACACCACACCACACCACACCACACACACACACACACACACCACACACACACACACACACACACACACATACACACACCACATGCACACAGACACATGCACGCACTCAGTCACTCGCACACACACATGCACATATTAACGGGAATATTAAGTAACTCTGTCAATACTCTTGATATTGTGTCTCTTGTCCCCACTCACACTATATTATGTATATAACCTTTAATCTTAACTATACACCATAATAATATAATAACGGGGAAATTATCAGTATAAAGGTTCAGGAAACATAATACAACTTCCAAAAACTATTTCGTATACCACCTCGTGGTGGCCTGACAGAGTGTTGCCACCGTCGGGCTGTGGGGCTTAGGTCAAGACTCACCCGGGCTGATCACCCGTGTGGGACTGTTGTGTTGGTGATCCTGGTAAGTGAGGACTGGTGCCATCCGCTCACCACTTCGGTTGGCACCAAGAATTACGAACCAGGAACAGCTAAAGGAAACGGAAGGTATTTTTTTTTCAGTGCTCGTAAAAAGTGTTGTGTGCCGCCCATTGTGTGTAAATAACTACTGAAAGGAAACTATGCAAATTTGATCATTATGTTTTAGCAATATTTTCCTTTCAGCAACCTTTTTTCTCAAAATGAAGTTAATGTCCCTTTTCATTAGGTCTTTCAGATTATTAAAATGCTGGTTTTCCTCGCCCTATTCTTGTTTTAATTTCTTCCATACATCTACCATCACAGCTAATGTTACTTCCCAAATACAGTAAAGTACACAAAATTTTCCACTTAAAATGTTAAGTTCCTTGTTGCCATATTTTTCACCCTTTTCCACTAATCTGTTCACGGGTTTTTGTAATACCCCTTCACTATCTGTGATAAAAGCAGTATCATCTACATAGCGTTTATTTGATATTACTTTACCAATAACTTTTAGTTTCATTAAGAATCTTGTCTTACTCCGTGTCTAAATATGAACCAATAAGTAAGTTCATTATTTACTATCACTACAGCCTCCTGTTGCCAGTAAAGATTCTTTAACATTCTAATATTTCCTTCATTAATGCCTATTTTTTCCAAAATGTCTATAAGTTTATTGTGCTTTACCTTCTCAAAAGCTTTTCAAAATCAACAAAGCAGATACACAAATTTCTTTGGACCTCTAAAGTCCTTTCACTCAAAATTCACAAACCAAATATAGCTTCTCCAGTTCTTTTTCCCATTCTGTATCAGTTTTGATCTTCAGGTAACTCACATTTTATTCTGAATTTTATTCGACTTAAATTTATGTTTAATAACACTTAGCAGGTACTCTTTAAGGCTCCTGGCTTTTTTTGAAATCCCTAGGAAGGTCTCCTTTGTAGTATATAAAATTGCGCATTTTAGTCAAACATTTTATCCCATTCTCGCCCATTTGTTTGATAAATTCTGCTGGAAGCTGATCAACCCCACAAGTTTTATCATTTTTCAATTTGCTCACAGCCTCAACGGTTGTTTCCAGAATTGTCATTTCGATCGTTATTTTTGTAAGTTTCTTACTTCTACTGTGTTCTTATTATTGTACAGTTCTTCTACATACTCTGTCCATCTTTCTTTTACTTATTTTGCCTCAAACAGGCAGCTACCAAACAGGGAGGTACCACCGCCTGTTAAGATATTGAAAGTATAATGTGTTGTCTAATGGTAGACCCTGCTGCTATTTGGCATCACGAAAATTTTGACCAAGTCCCAGGTTGCTAATCTGACTTTCTGCCTCATTTACACAGAATTGCAACACAACATATATATTGTTTCTCACTCTTGATTTTCTTTTTCAATTTCTGTGTATGTATGTATGTATGTATGTATGTATGTATGTATGTATGTATGTATGTATGTATGTATGTATGTATGTATGTATGTATGTGTGAACCTCGTCACACATGACAGCCTTTACATCAGACCTGTGTGGTCTGTCATCTCTCCACCTCGACCCTCCACATAAAACCTTCACTGGACGAAAAGCTTATAATTTTTAGCCCCTCTCCTCAGAGTTATGAGTTAGTGTTAAAATGTATTATAATTGACCTTCCTTCAGTTTCGTTTATCTAGGTGTGTGCTTAAGAAAATACCTTATGTTATATGTAAACAGTTCCCGTAGTTTGATATATACGTTATGTCAAGGCATTCGGTACATCAAGGTACCCACTCAGGTCAGGACTTATGGCTTCACCTGAGGAGTGGGATGCACGTAAACGTCGGGGAATAAAATGGTCTTGTGGTTGAGGTGTGTTTCTTCGTCCGTTACTGAGGTGACCCTATGCACTTGTGTGTGGAGGAGGGGGAGGGGGGGAGAGGAATTGGTTTTAATTTCGCTATTTTTTTTTGTTACATCTTGCCACAGTATTATCGGATATATACGAGAATGATAATAAATGGCTGTATGAGAATACTTTGTCAGTAATGTACGCTTTCCTAGTATTACAGTATGTTATCTGCCAACCTTTATCTACGAAAAATATGAATGTTTTAACCCAGTTATGTGTATCTGAAGGATTACTAGTGGACATTATTTTTCTTTGAGTAATAACATAGTCACACACCCGAGCGTGAATTTTGGAACGAACTATTTACTTTTGACATATCAATACTAAAATATTGCTCCGAAACTATGAATAATTTCAAGTATACAGGCGCGTATTAGTTAAAATATACAGATTAAAGTAATGATTTCAGTTAATAAGGACATACACGAATATATTACTTTTATAATTAAGTGATATTCTGGTAACCAAACCCACTATAAATGACAGAAACTTACATTAACATATATAAGTTATAAGTTTTTGTTAACATACCGTTTATTATGAACCTTTCCAAGTACACTTAAAAGATATCTCATGAACACGGAAATATTGTGCCTACTTTTTAACACTAATTGATGACGTCAGGCAGCTATCAGGGCTACCAACATATCGGAAAAAATCAGTAATATGATCTGACAACATTATTGTTATTAGTATTGATATATTAGGGTCTCCTCCAGGTTATCTGTATATAAGCCTACTGCGTCTCATGCATTCTGACGTAGTTGTAGTACGTCTCATGCATTAGGACGTAGTTGTAGTGTGTCTCATGCATTAGGACGTAGTTGTAGTGTGTCTCATGTATTCTGACGTAGTTGTAGTGTGTGTCATGCATTAGGACGTAGTTGTAGTGTGTCTCATGCATCTGACGTAGTTGTAGTGCGTCTCATGTATTCTGACGTAGTTGTAGTGCGTCTCATGCATTAGGACGTAGTTGTAGTGTGTCTCATGCATCTGACGTAGTTGTAGTGCGTCTCATGCATTCTGACGTAGTTATAGTGCGTCTCATGCATCCTGACGTAGTTGTAGTGTGTCTCATGCATTAGGACGTAGTTGTAGTGTGCCTCATGCATTCTGACGTAGTTGTAGTGCGTCTCATGCATCTGACGTAGTTGTAGTGCGTCTCATGCATCTGACTGTAGTGCGTCTCGTGTATTCTGACGTGGTTGTAGTGTGTCTCATGCATTGACGTAGTTGTAGTGTGCCTCATGCATTCTGACGTAGTTGTAGTGCGTCTCATGCAACTGACGGAGTTGTAGTGCGTCTCATGCATCTGACGTAGTTGTAGTGCGTCTCATGTATTCTGACGTAGTTGTAGTGCGTCTCATGTATTCTGACGTAGTTGTAGTGTGTGTCATGTATTAGGACGTAGTTGTAGTGTGTCTCATGTATTCTGACATAGTTGTAGTGTGTCTCATGCATAAGGACGTAGTTATGATGCAGTATGTTGGTGAGGGGTGGTTTGTGGGGGGTGTTGGTGAGTGGGTTTGTGGGGGTCATTGTTAGGGGTGTTGGTGAGGGAAGATTGTGGGGGTGATGGTGAGGGAAGGTTGTGGGGGTGATGGTGAGGGGTGGTTTGTGGGGGTGTTGGTAAGGGGTTTGTGGGAGGTGTTGGTGAGGGGTAGTTTGTGGAGGGTGTTCGTAAGGGATAGTTGGTGTAGTGTTGGTGAGGATGTCTACCATTTTCGTTCGATAATGACTGGTGTACTGTATATGTTAACCTTATAGACCGTGTACTAACCTAGAGATGCGAACTAAAACACCTTAATAGTTGTTGAAACAGTAATAATAACATAACCTCAAGAACAACAACAACCTACGGCGCCTTACTTGATCGGGTTGTGTTGTAGTTGTGGGGTCCTCGTGTGATGTAGTACTAAAGGAAGCAATAAAAGCAGTATCTATCCTTCTGATGTACAGTTGCCAGCAAAAGTCCTCCCACAGCCCTGCTACACAGGGCTGTGGGAGGACTTTTTGCTGGCAACTGTACATAGAATCATAATCAGATGAGATGTGACAAAGTAGTCTTTAAGTATCACTCCGAGGGTACAGCCAGCCTGGTATGTTATCAACGTGGAGCGTCACAACAGTATTGCTCTAATGATGTGATGTAATCAGCGTCCAGGTAAGGCCGGGGTAAGACTGGTAGGGGTGTTCCTTGTTGTAAATTGTCTACCGCGTCCCCCCTCACCCTCCTCTACCCTCGTGCCTGCTCCCGTTCATCTGATGGATTGATAGCGTCAGGTTTTATTACGGGAGAGTATTTTGAGGGGTGGGGCACCCCATCCTCCCAGCCCTATCCCACCTCGCCCTGCCCCGCCACACCCAGCCCCGCCACCATACCCCTCGACCACAGACTTCCTACCTCCACACATCGCCTTAGTTATCGTTAAGAAATGCATTAAACTATCTTCTTTCAGATTGTATTTTCAAAATCAGTCTGGTATTTCGGTATTGTTTTGTAGATTGAAGTTACTACGGTGGTGGAGTACCGTGCCAGGCAGCCCGAGGGTCGTGGCCACCCGTCACCGTTTTACACGTCAGCTAATATATTATTCAACAAAACACAATGACACATTTCATCTGCATCCCCTATTTTTGTTCGTTTTCATCTTTTGAATGGCATCTTCGATCAGTTCCTCGATATATCGACAGAAGTCCATAAACTTTCGTTAACACATGTGTGACAACTTACTGAATCCGCAACTGATATTACATCAGATCAATGGAACTTCTCCAAAACTGAATTATTCATGATCTATCATTATGACCAAAATATGTTGACAATTTTATTGGGTAACTGTCTTTAATTTTTTGCCTTATATCTTCAAGATTTCAGAATATAATTTGGAAAACGATCGTAGGTTTGAGGGAGACAGTAGCACACTTTTCACATTTCTTTTGTGGCCATCTTTGTCCGGGGGACAATCGTCGCGCGGCCGCTACGCACCACCACATTGAAATTTTTAACCCCAGTGTTGCCGCATTCACGGTTTTGTACCATTTTTAGTTACGTATTTTTCATGACACCAGAAAAATATCAAAGCGATCGGTATGTTAAAATGACCTTTCCCTCTCCGGACAATATGGACCAAATTCATATCCCCTTTCCTGATAGCCTCTCGACATGGAACACAGTCGCATACTTTCACCGGTCCCGATGAGATATTTGC
>NW_024725204.1:0-13331 GCF_018991925.1 Homarus americanus | reverse complement strand
AAACCGGTTTTTGTATTTGATGATTTTGTTTTCTAAAGGAATATTAAATTTAATAATTGTGTCAAGATCATTCGTTTCACTATTCTGGATCATTTTCATCCTAATAAATTAACCTGATACATTTACTTTACTTTAAATAAGCTATTTAGTGGTGTTGGTAAAAGGGTGGGAATACTGAATATTCATAAGATTTCAAGTTAAAATTTACCTAGCAAAAAATGAAAACTTTTCAAATCTTAAGATATCACATGATTCTGCATATAGAACTACATCATTAATACCATGGGCCGATTTTTCAAACTCAACAAAAAAAATTCGCCTCCGTATGACACACCCTATTAACCCAATAAAGCACGCGGACTTCTACATATAATCAACACCTCACCCCACCAGGATTTAAACCCACGATCTTATAATTGTGACCGGGGAACGCTACCTCTGGGCAATCAGGACACTGAAAGCAGTCCTAGACTCTACTATATTTCACACAAAGCCTGTTCAACGACCTTATGGCACCATGAACCTCTAATGGGGACCACCCATGCCGCTTAGGTGATCAGAGCAACGTTTTACCAGATCCGGCTTGGAAACACGAGGATCCATATATATTTCATTAACCCAATAAAGCACTCGGACTTCTACATATAATCAACACCTCACCCCACCAGGATTCAAACCCACGATCTTATAATTGTGACCGGGGTATGCTACCTCTGGGCCACCAGGACAATAAAAGCAGTGCTAGACTCTACTATATATCAAACAAAGCCTGTTCAACGAGCTTATGGCGCCGTGAACCTCTAATGGGGACCATCCGTGCCGCTTAGGTAATCAGACCAACGTTTTACCAAATGCGGCTTCAAAACACGAGGATCCATATATATTTCATTTCCCCAATAAAGCACGCGGCTTCTACATATAATCAACACCTCACCCCACCAGCATTCGAACCCACGATCTTCAAATTGTGATAGGGAACGCTACCTCTGGGCCACCAGGACAATAAAAGCAGTCCTAGACTCTGCTATATTTCACACAAAGCCTGTTCAACGGGCTTATGGCACCGTGAACCTCTAATGGGGACCACCCGCGCCGCTTAGGTGATCAGAGCAACGTTTTACCAAATGCGGCTTCGAAACAAGGAGGATCCATAAATATTTCATTAGCCCAATAAAGCAAGCAGACTTCTACATATAATCAACACCTCACCCCACCAGGATTTGAACCCACGATCTTATAAATGTGACCGGGGAATGCTACCTCTGGGCCACCAGGACAATAAAAGCAGTCCTAGACTGTTATACTACACAAACTTGTCAACGAGCTTTATACCAGAACCACTAGGGACCACCAGCGCTAGGTGATCAGAGCACGTTTTATCAAAATGCTCAAAACACAAGGATCCATATATATTTATTAGCCCAATAAAGTACGCTGACTTACATATATAATGAACCCCACCCCACCAGGATTTGAAGCCACGATCTTATAATTTTGACCTGGGAACTGCCACGGCCACCAGGCCAATAAAAATCAGTCCCAGACACTGCTATGAGTTTCACATAGCCTGTCTAACGAGCTTATGGCGCCGAACTCCCTATTGGGATCACCTGGCCATGAGGATCAGGAGCACCATTCACCAAATGCGGCTTCGAAACACGAGGATCCATATATATTTCATTAGCCCAATAAAGCACGAGGAATTCTACATATAATCAACACCTCACCCCACCAGGATTTGAACCCACGATCTTATAATTGTGACCGGGAATCTACCTCAGCCACCAGGACACTGGGTGCCAGTCCGGGATTCTTAGTATTCAACAAAGCTGTCTATTGGCTTATGGCACCGAATCTCTAATGGGGACCACCCAAAGCCGCTTAGGTGATCAGAGCAACGGCTTTACCAAATGCAGCCAAACACGAGGATCCATATATATTTATTACCCAACAGTTAACACAGACATCTATGCATATGAGGAACAACAACTCACCCCACCAGGATTTGAACCCACGATCTTATAATTGTGACCGGGGAACGCTACCTCTGGGCCACCAGGAAAATAAAAGCAGTCCTAAACTCTGCTATATTTCACATTAAGCCTGTTCAACGAGCTTATGGCGCCGTGAACCTCTAATGGGGACAACCCATGCCGCTTAGGTGATCAGAGCAACGTTTTACCACCTGCGGCTTCAAAAGACGAGGATCCATATATATTTCATTAGCCCACTAAAGCACGCGGACTTCTACATATAATCAATACCTCACCCCACCAGGATTCGAACCCACGATCTTCTAATTGTGACCGGGGAACGCTACCTCTGGGCCACCAGGACAATAAAAGCAGTCCTAGACTCTGCTATATTTCACACAAAGCCTGGTCAACGAGCTTATGGCGCTGTGAACCTCTAATGGTGACCATCCGTGCTGCTTAGGTGATCAGAGCAACGTTTTACCAAATCCGGCTTCGAAACACGAGGATCCATATATATTTCATTCGCCCAATTAAGCACGCGGACTTCTACATATAATCAACACCTCATCCCACCAGGATTCGAACCCACGATCTTATAAATGTTACCGAGGAACGCTACCTATGGGCCACCAGGACACTATAAGCAGTCCTAGAGTCTGTTATATTTCACACAAAGCCTGTTCAACGAGCTTATGTCACCGTGAACCACTATAGGTGACCACCCGTACCGCTTAGGTGATCAGGACAACGTTTTACCAAATCCGGCTTGGAAACACGAGGATCCATATATATTTCATTAGCCCAATAAGGCACGCGGAATTCTACATATAATCAACACCTCACCCCACCAGGATTTGAACCCACGAACTTGTAATTGCGACTGGGGAACGCTACCTGTGGGCCACCAGGACAATAAAAGCAGTCCTAGACCCTGCTATATTTCACACAAAGCCTGTTTAACGAGCTTATGGCGCCGTGAACCTCTAATGGGGACCACCCATGCCGCTTAGGTGATCAGAGCAACGTTTTACCAAATGCGGCTTCGAAAAACGAGGATCCATATATATTTCATTAGCCCAATAAAGCACGAGGACTTCTACATATAATCAACACCTCACCTAACCAGGATTCAAAACAATGATCTTATAATTGTGACCTGGGTATGCTACCTCTGGGCCATCAGGACAATAAAAGCAGTTCTAGACTCTACTATATTTCACACAAAGCCTGTTCAACGAGCTTATGGCGCCGTGAACGTCTCATGGGGACCACCTGTGCCGCTTAGGTGATCAGAGCAACGTTTTACCAAATGCGGCTTCGAAACACGAGGATCCATATATATTTCATTAGCCCAATAAAGCACGCGGACTTCTACATATAATCACCGTCACCCCACCAGGATTTGGAACCCACGATCTTATAATTGTGACCGGGGAACGCTACCTCTGGGCCATCAGGATAATAAAAGCAGTCCTAGACTCTGCTATATTTCACACAAAGCCTGTTCAACGAGCTTATGGCGCCGTGAACCTTTCATGGGCACCACCCGTGCCGCTTATTGATCAGAGCAACGTTTTACCAAATGCGGCTTCGAAACACGAGGATCCATATATATTTCATTAGCCCAATAAAGCACGCGGACTTCTACATATAATCAACATCTCACCCCACCAGGATTTAAACCCACGATCTTATAATTGTGACCGGGGAACGCTACCTCTGGGCCACCAGGATAATAAAAGCAGTCCTAGACTCTGCTATATTTCACACAAAGCCTGTTCAACGAGCTTATGGCACCGTGAATCTCTAATGGGGACCACCCATGCCGCTTAGGTGATCAGAGCAACGTTTTACCACATGCGGCTTCAAAACACGAGGATCCATATATATTTCATTAGCCCAATAAAGCACGCGCACTTCTACATATAATCAATACCTCACCCCACCAGGATTCAAACCCACGATCTTATAACTGTGACCGTGGAACGCTACCTATGGGCCACCAGGACACTATAAGCAGTCCTAGACTCTGCTATATTTCACACAAAGCCTGTTCAACGAGCTTATGGCACCATGAACCACTATAGGTGACCACCCGTGCCGCTTAGGTGATCAGGACAACGTTTTACCAAATCCGGCTTGGAAACAGGTGGATCCATATATATATCATGAGCCCAATAGAGCACGCGGAATTCTACATATAATCAACGCCTCACCCCACCAGGATTTGAAGCCACGATCTTATAATTGTGACCTGGGAACGCTACCTCTGGGCCACCAGGACAATAAAAGCAGTCCTAGACTCTCCTATATTTCACACAAAGCCTGTTCAACGAGCTTATAGCGCCATGAACCTCTAATAGGGACCACCAGTGCCGCCTAGCTGATCAGAGCAACGTTTTACCAAATCCGGCTTCGAAACACGAGGACCCATATATATTTCATTAACCCAATAAAGCACGCAGACTTCTACATATAATCAACACCTCACTCCACCAGGATTCGAACCCACGATCTTATAATTGTGACCGAGGAACGCTACCTATGGGCCACCAGGACAATAAAAGCAGTCCTAGACTCTGCTATATTTCACACAAAGCCTGTTCAACGAGCTTATGACGCTGTGAACCCCTAATGGGGACCATCCGTGCCACTTAGGTGATCAGAGCAACGTTTTACCAAATCCGGCTTCGAAACATGAGGATCCATATATATTTCATTAGCCCAATAAAGCACGCGGATTTCTACATATAATCAACACCTCACCCCACCAGGATTCGAACCCACGATCTTATAATTGTGACCGAGGAACGCTACCTATGGGCCACCAGGACACTATAAGAAGTCCTAGACTCTGTTATATTTCACACAAAGCCTGTTCAAAGAGCTTATGGCACCGTGAACCACTATAGGGGACCACCTGTGCCGCTTAGGTGATCAGAGCAACGTTTTACCAAATCCGGCTTGGAAACACGAGGATCCATATATATTTCATTAGCCCAATAAAGCACGCGGACTTCTACATATAATCAACGCCTCACCCCACCAGGATTCGAACCCACGATCTTATAATTGTGACCGAGGAACGCTACCTATGGGCCACCAGGACACTATAAGAAGTCCTAGACCTGCTGTTATATTTCACACAAGCTCGTTCAAGAGCTTATGGCACCGTGAACCACTATAGGGACCACTCCGTGCCGCTTAGGTGGATCAGAGCAACGTTTTACCAACCGCCGGAAACACGAGGATCCATATATATTTCTATTAGCCCAATTAAGAACGACTTCATATAATCAACGCCACCCCACCAGGACGGAACCCACGATCTTATAATTGTGACCGGGGAACGCTACCTCTGGGCCACCACAGGATAATAAAAGCAGTCCTAGACTCTGCTATATTTCACACAAAGCTCAATTGGCTTATATGCCGTGAACCTCAATGGGGACAACCCATTAGGTGATCAGGAGCAACGTTTTACCAAACACGAGGATCCATATTTATTTCATTAGCCCAATGAAGCACGCGGACTTCTCCATATAATCAACACCTCACCCCACCAGGATTTCAACCAACGATCTTAAAATTGTGACCGGGGAACGCTACCTCTGGGCCACTAGGACAATAAAAGCAGTCCTAGACTCTGCTATATTTCACACAAACCTGTTCAACGAGCTTATGGCGCCGTGAACCACTATAGGTGACCACCCGTGCCGCTTAGGTGATCAGGACAACGTTTTACCAAATCCGGCTTGGAAACACGAGGATCCATATATATTTCATTAGCCCAATAAAGCACGCGGAATTCTACATATAATCAAGAACCTCACCCCACCAGGATTTGAACCCACGATCTTATAATTGTGACCGAGGAAAGCTACCTCTGGGCCACCAGGACAATAAAAGCAGTCCTAGACTCTGCTATATTTCACACAAAGCCTGTTTAACGAGCTTATGGCGCCGTGAACCTCTAATGGGGAACATCCATGCCGCTTAGGTGATCAGAGCAACGTTTTACCAAATGCGGCTTCGAAACACGAGGATCCATATATATTTCATTAGCCCAATAAAGCACGAGGACTTCTACATATAATCAACACCTCACCCCACCAGGATTTGAACCCACGATCTTATAATTTTGACCGGGGAACGCTAACTCTAACACAGGGACAATAAAAGCACTTAGACTCTTGCTATATTTCACACAAAGCCTGTTCAACGAGATTATGGAGCTGAATCATCACATAGAGAACCACCCGTGTCGCTTAGGTGATCAGAGCAATGTTTTACCCAATCCGGCCTTGAAACACGAGGATCCATATATATTTCATTCCCAATAAAGCATGCGGACTTCTACATATAATCAACACCACAGCCCACCAGGATTCAAACCCATGATCTTATAATTGTGACCGGGGTATGCTACCTCTGGGCCACCAGGACAATAAAAGCAGTCCTAGACTCTACTATATATCAAACAAAGCCTATTCAACGACCTTATGTCGCCATGAACCTCTAATAGGGACCACCCGTGCCGCTTAGCTGATCAGAGCAACGTTTTACCAAATCCGGATTGGAAACACGAGGATCCATATATATTTCATTAGCCCAATAAAGCACGCGGACTTCTACATATAATCAACGCCTCACCCCACCAGGATTTGAACCCATGATCTTATAATTGTGACCGGGGAACGCTACCTCTGGGCCACCAGGATTATAAAAGCAGTCCTAGACTCTGCTATATTTCACACAACGCCTGTTCAACGAGCTTATGGCGCCGTGAACCTCTCATGGGGACCACCCGTGCCGCTTAGGTGATCAGAGCAACGTTTTACCAAATCCGGCTTGGAAACACGAGGATTCATATATATTTCATTAGCCCAATAAAACATGCGGACTTCTACATATAATCAACGCCTCACCCCACGAGGATTTGAACCCATGATCTTATAATTGTGACCGGGGAACGCTACCTCTGGGCCAGCAGGATAATAAAAGCAGTCCTAGACTCTGCTATATTTCACACAAAGCCTGTTCAACGAGCTTATGGCGCCGTGAACCTCTCATGGGGACCACCCGTGCCGCTTAGGTGAACAGAGCAACGTTTTACCAAATGCAGCTTGAAACACGAGGATCCACATATTCTATTAGCCCACTACACGCGTACTTACATATAAACAACACCTCACCCCACCAGGATTCAAACCAACGATCTTATAATAGTGACCGGGGAACGCTACCTGTGGACCACCAGGACACTAAAAGCAGTCCTAGACTCTGTTATATTTCACACAATGCCTGTTCAACGAGCTTATAGCGCCGTGAACCTCTAATGGGGACCACCTGTGCAGCTTAGGTGATCAGTGCAACGTTTTCCCAAATCCAGCTTGGAAACACGAGAATCCATATATATTTCATTAGCCCAATAAAGCACGCTGACTTCTACATATAATCAACGCCAATTCACCAGATTTGAACCCATGATCTTATAATTAGATCAAATGCCACCTCTGGGCCAACAGATAATAAAGCAGTCCTAGACTCTGCTATATTTCACACAACGCCTGTTCAACGAGCTTATGGCGCCGTGAACCTCTCATGGGGACCACCCGTGCCGCTTAGGTGATCAGAGCAACGTTTTACCAAATCCGGCTTGGAAACACGAGGATCCATATATATTTCATTAGCCCAATAAAGCATGCGGACTTCTACATATAATCAACGCCTCACCCCACGAGGATTTGAACCCATGATCTTATAATTGTGACCGGGGAACGCTACCTCTGGGCCACCAGGATAATAAAAGCAGTCCTAGACTCTGCTATATTTCACACAAAGCCTGTTCAACGAGCTTATGGCGCCGTGAACCTCTCATGGGGACCACCCGTGCCGCTTAGGTGAACAGAGCAACGTTTTACCAAATGCAGCTTCGAAACACGAGGATCCATATATATTTCATTAGCCCAATTAAGCACGCGTACTTCTACATATAAACAACACCTCACCCCACCAGGAATTGAACCCACGATCTTATAATTGTGACCGGGGAACGCTACCTCTGGGCCACCAGGACAATAAAAGCAGTCCTAAACTCTGCTATATTTCACATTAAGCCTGTTCAACGAGCTTATGGCGCCGTGAACCTCTAATGGGGACAACCCATGCCGCTTAGGTGATCAGAGCAACGTTTTACCACATGCGGCATCAAAACACGAGGATCCATATATATTTCATTAGCCCAATTAAGCACGCGGACTTCTACAGATAATCAACACCTCATCCCACCAGGATTCGAACCCACGATCTTATAACTGTGACCGAGGAACGCTACCTATGGGCCACCAGGACACTATAAGCAGTCCTAGAGTCTGTTATATTTCACACAAAGCCTGTTCAACGAGCTTATGGCACCGTGAACCACTATAGGTGACCACACGTGCCGCTTAGGTGATCAGGACAACGTTTTACCAAAACCGGCTTGGAAACACGAGGATCCATATATATTTCATTAGCCCAATAAAGCACGCGGAATTCTACATATAATCAAGAACCTCACCCCACCAGGATTTGAACCCACGATCTTATAATTGTGACCGGGGAAAGCTACCTCTGGGCCACCAGGACAATAAAATCAGTCCTAGACTCTGCTATATTTCACACAAATCCTGTTTAACGAGCTAATGGCGCAGTGAGCCTCTAATGGGGACCACCCGTGCCGCTTAGATGATCAGAGCAACGTTTTACCAAATGCGGCTTCGAAACACGAGGTTCCATATATATTTCATAAGCCCAATAAAGCACGAGGACTTCTACATATAATCAACACCTCACCCCACCAGGATTTGAACCCACGATCTTATAATTGTGACCGGGGAACGCTAACTCTGGGCCACCAGGACAATAAAAGCACTCCTAGACTCTGCTATATTTCACACAAAACCTGTTCAACGAGATTATGGAGCTGTGAACCACTATAGGGAACCACCCGTGTCGCTTAGGTGATCAGAGCAATGTTTTACCAAATCCGGCCTGGAAACACGAGGATCCATATATATTTCATTCCCAATAAAGCACGCGGACTTCTACATATAATCAACACCTCACCCCACAAGGATTCAATCCCATGATCTTATAATTGTGACCGGGGTATGCTATCTCTGGGCCACCAGGACAATAAAAGCAGTCCTAGACACTACTATATATCAAACAAAGCCTGTTCAACGACCTTATGGCGCCATGGACCTCTAATAGGGACCACCCATGCCGCTTAGCTGACCAGAGCAACGTTTTACCAAATCGGGCTTGGAAACACGAGGATCCATATTATTTCATTAGCCCCAATAAAGCACGCGGACTTCTACATATAATCAACGCCTCACCCCACCAGGATTTGAAGCCACGATCTTATAATTGTGACCGGGGAACGCTACCTCTGGGCCACCAGGACAATAAAAGCAGTCCTAGACTCTCCTATATTTCACACAAAGCCTGTTCAACGAGCTTATAGCGCCGTGAACCTCTAATGGGGACCATCCGTGCCGCTTAGGTGATCAGAGCAACGTTTTACCAAATCTGGCTTCGAAACACGAGGACCCATATATATTTCATTAACCCAATAAAGCACGCAGACTTCTACATATAATCAACACCTCACTCCACCAGGATTCGAACCCACGATCTTATAATTGTGACCGAGGAACGCTACTTATGGGCCACCAGGACAATAAAAGCAGTCCTAGACTCTGCTATATTTCACACAAAGCCTGTTCAACGAGCTTATGATGCTGTGAACCTCTAATGAGGACCATCCGTGCCGCTTAGGTGATCAGAGCAACGTTTTACCAAATCCGGCTTCGAAACATGAGGATCCATATATATTTCATTAGCCCAATATAGCACGCGGACTTCTACATATAGTCAACACCTCACCCCACCAGGATTCGAACCCACCATCTTATAATTGTGACCGAGGAACGCTACCTATGGGCCACCAGGACACTATAAGAAGTCCTAGACTCTGTTATATTTCACACAAAGCCTGTTCAAAGAGCTTATGGCACCGTGAACCACTATAGGGGACCACCCGTGCCGCTTAGGTGATCAGACCAACGTTTTACCAAATCCGGCTTGGAAACACGAGGATCCATATATATTTCATTAGCCCAATTAAGCACGCTTACTTCTACATATAAACAACACCTCACCCCACCAGGATTTGAACCCACGATCTTATAATTGTGACCGGGGTACGCAACCTCTGGGCCACCAGGATAATAAAAGCAGTCCTAGACTCTGCTATATTTCACACAAAGCCTGTTCAACGAGCTTATGGCGCCGTGAACCGCTCATGGGGACCACGCGTGCCGCTTAGGTGAACAGAGCAACGTTTTACCAAATGCAGCTTCGAAACACGAGGATCCATATATATTTCATTAGCCCAATTAAGCACGCGTACTTCTACCTATAAACAACACCTCACCCCACCAGGATTTGAACCCACGATCTTATAATTGTGACCGGGGAACGCTACCTCTGGGCCCCCAGGAAAATAAAAGCAGTCCTAAACTCTGCTATATTTCACATTAAGCCTGTTCAACGAGCTTATGGCGCCGTGAACCTCTAATGGGGACAACCCATGCCGCTTAGGTGATCAGAGCAACGTTTTACCACATGCGGCTTCAAAACACGAGGATCCATATATATTTCATTAGCCCAATAAAGCAAGCGGACTTCTACATATAATCAATACCTCACCCCACTAGGATTCGAACCCACGATCTTCTAATTGTGACCAGGGAACGCTACCTCTGGGCCACCAGGACAATAAAAGCAGTCCTAGACTCTGCTATATTTCACACAAAGCCTGTTCAACGAGCCTTTGGCGCTGTGAACCTCTAATGGAGACCATCCGTGCCGCTTAGGTGATCAGAGCAACGTTTTACCAAATCCGGCTTCGAAACACGAGGATCCATATATATTTCATTAGCCCAATTAAGCACGCGGACTTCTACAGATAATCAACACCTCATCCCACCAGGATTCGAACCCACGATCTTATAACTGTGACGTAGGAACGCTACCTATGGGCCACCAGGACACTATAAGCAGTCCTAGAGTCTGTTATATTTCACACAAAGCCTGTTCAACGAGCTTATGGCACCGTGAACCACTATAGGTGACCACCCGTGCCGCTTAGGTGAACAGGACAACGTTTTACCAAATCCGGCTTGGAAACACGAGGATCCATATATATTTCATTGGCCCAATAAAGCACGCGGAATTCTACATATAATCAAGAACCTCACCCCACCAGGATTTGAACCCACGATCTTATAATTGTGACCGGGGAAAGCTACCTCTGGGCCACCAGGACAATAAAAGCAGTCCTAGACTCAGCTATATTTCACACAAAGCCTGTTTAACGAGCTTATGGCGCCGTGAACCTCTAATGGGGTCCACCCATGCCGCTTAGGTGATCAGAGCAACGTTTTACCAAATGCGGCTTCGAAACTCGAGGATCCATATATATTTCATTAGCCCAATAAAGCACGAGGACTTCAACATATTATCAACACCTCACCCCACCAGGATTTGAACCCACGAACTTATAATTGTGACTGGTGAACGCTACCTGTGGTCCACCAGGACAATAAAAGCAGTCCTAGACTCTGCTATATTTCACACAAAGCCTGTTTAACGAGCTTATGGCGCCGTGAACCTCTAATGGGGACCACCCATGCCGCTTAGGTGATCAGAGCAACGTTTTACCAAATGCGGCTTCGAAACACGAGGATCCATATATATTTCATAAGCCCAATAAAGCACAAGGACTTCTATATATAATGAACACCTCACCCCACCAGGATTTGAAGCCACGATCTTATAATTGTGACCGGGGAACGCTAACTCTGGGCCACCAGGACAATAAAAGCACTCCTATACTCTGCTATATTTCACACAAAGCCTGTTCAACGAGATTATGGAGCTGTGAACCACTATAGGGAACCACCCGTGTCGCTTAGGTGATCAGAGCAATGTTTTACCAAATCCTGCCTGGAAACACGAGGATCCATATATATTTCATTCCCAATAAAGCACGCGGACTTCTACATATAATCAACAGCTCACCCCACCAGGATTCAAACCCATGATCTTATAATTGTGACCGGGGTATGCTACCTCTGGGCCACCAGGACAATAAAAGCAGTCCTAGACTCTACTATATATCAAACAAAGCCTGTTCAACGACCTTATGGCGCCATGAACCTCTAATAGGGACCACCCATGCCGCTTAGCTGATTAGAGCAACGTTTTACCAAATCCGGCTTGGAAACACGAGGATCCATATATATTTCATTAGCCCAATAAAGCACGCGGACTTCTACATATAATCAACGCCTCACCCCACCAGGAATTTGAAGCCACGATCTTATAATTGTGACCGGGGAACGCTAACTCTGGGCCACCAGGACAATAAAAGCACTCCTATACTCTGCTATATTTCACACAAAGCCTGTTCAATGAGATTATGGAGCTGTGAACCACTATAGGGAACCACCCGTGTCGCTTAGGTGATCAGAGCAATGTTTTACCAAATCCTGCCTGGAATCACGAGGATCCATATATATTTCAATCCCAATAAAGCACGCGGACTTCTACATATAATCAACAGCTCACCCCACCAGGATTCAAACCCATGATCTTATAATTGTGACCGGGGTATGCTACCTCTGGGCCACCAGGACAATAAA
Organism: Homarus americanus; assembly: GCF_018991925.1. NCBI lineage: Eukaryota > Metazoa > Arthropoda > Malacostraca > Decapoda > Nephropidae > Homarus > Homarus americanus. The sequence goes on along the minus strand of NW_024725204.1, from coordinate 598 downwards.
AGCAGTCCTAGACTCTACTATATATCAAACAAAGCCTGTTCAACGACCTTATGGCGCCATGAACCTCTAATAGGGACCACCCGTGCCGCTTAGCTGATCAAAGCAACGTTTTACCAAATCCGGCTTGGAAACACGAGGATCCATATATATTTCATTAGCCCAATAAAGCACGCGGACTTCTACATATAATCACCGCCTCACCCCACCAGGAATTTGAAGCCACGATCTTATAATTGTGACCGGGGAACGCTACCTCTGGGCCACCAGGACAATAAAAGCAGTCCTAGACTCTCCTATATTCCACACAAAGCCTGTTCAACGAGCTTATAGCGCCGTGAACCTCTAATGGGGACGATCCGTGCCGCTTAGGTGATCAGAGCAACGTTTTACCAAATCCGGCTTCGAAACACGAGGACCCATATAAATTTTATTAACCCAATAAAGCACGCAGACTTCTACATATAATCAACACCTCACTCCACTAGGATTCGAACCCACGATCTTATAATTGTGACCGAGGAACGCTACCTATGGGCTACGAGGACAATAAAGCAGTCCTAGACTCTGCTATATTTCACACAAAGTCTGTTCAACGAGC
>NW_024725203.1:0-15711 GCF_018991925.1 Homarus americanus | reverse complement strand
GACGGGCGCACACCACCACCACCACCACCACCACGACAAACAAATATACGGACCTAATTTTAGGTCCACATTTAAATCGCTAAAGAGTTGGTTAGACACTGAGTAAATCGTTGAAAATATATCCAATAACATGATCCTCTCTAATTCTGGACTTGTGGTATGAGTATAGGTTGTGCGTGAACGTGTTGGAACCACTTCCTAATAATTGTCAGTCAGTCAGTCAACATTCACCTAACCTCCAGGTACCTCACCTAACTTCCTGTAGCGTCACCGAACCTCACGAAATGTAACCCAATGTAGTTTATAATCTATCCTAACATGACATAACATAACCACGCACTATATTACTTCGGTAAGAGTAATGAGTTTTAATACGCAAAGTTGCAGTTATCATTCATTCATACATACATACATACATACATAAATAACATGCTAGTGGCAGGGGGGATTGAAGTGAATTTTAGGAGGATAGAATAGGTGCAGGGGCTAAACAGCGCTTGCGTGAGGGACTTTAAGCAGCAACTCGCCTGGATGCGGCAGGATAGAGTCAGGTCAAGCGTCCTGTGCATGTTGGGTTCCGCCATGGTTTCTCAGTGTTTGGTCGGCTTGATTGTGTGTGTTGTTTTCTTGTTTGGAGGAAATGTCTTGGTATTCTTCTTCTTAGCTTGAAGTTGATTTTCTTCTAACTCTTCTCCTCTTGTTGTTCGTCTTCCTCGTGTCTGCTATCATTCTGTAAAGACTCTATATATGTATGTAGGTATGAGTGAGTAACAGTTGCCGGTTACAGTGATACTTCATATTCGCTGGTGTTGTACTGTATGGCTTCGGTATTTCTTAATATACAAACGGCACCGTTAGGGGATTGAGGTATTTAAAAACCAGCCTACATTACTTATATATAGACATAAATAATGTGGCTTGGACAATAATGACGACTACTCTCTCCTACCTTCCCCAAACAAGGGCTTTTCGAAAGTATACATTGGACACAAATGACTTAGTACATCATACATTGGTGGTTTAACAAAAGCCCTCATTAGAGAAAGGTGAAGGAGCACACAGTGAACATACAGATTGATGTTTGCACGCGTAGATAATGTAAGGTGAGATGTTAAACACCAGACACGTAGTGTAGTAACTCCCTCACAGATGGCGTTATGAGGGGCCTGATGATGTAGCAGTTACCTCACAGATGGTGTTATGAGGAACTTCACATGATGATGCTGTAGCAAAACATTCACTACGTGGTGTCGTAGCATCTTGGGGACACCACGTGGTCGACATGACTCACTCATTCAAGTGGGGGAGGTGTGGTCCCAGGCCTCTCTATCGTGGAGTCTCAGGGGAAGTATAACTGGGTACCTGGGACCTCACTGTGTGAAGGTGGTTAGCTAGCTTGGGTAAGACTCAACTGCCGAGTTGTTTTTCACTGAGTTAAGCACTGTTCACCACTATTCATCACTGGTTCCATTCCTTGGCCAAATGAGATAGTACCTTATGGCAAGAACTTGTTGATAGTCCGCTGGGGAGGAGGGTTCAGGGGAGTGAGTTGGTATGGGCCAAAATATAAATAATAATAATAATAATAATAATTAACGGTTTATTGAAAGAGCTTGGCAGCCAGAAGGCTGAAAATATACAGTTACATATTTGGGGAATGGGTTACGAATTACAAATAATATACAAGTAACATGAGTGACACAAATAAAACATATAATAACTAGCTGGGGAAAAGCTCAAACTACAGTTCATTTCAACATAGTGACAGTGCAAGGAGTAGTGTTTACTGGGAGTGAGTACACTGATTTATTACAAGTTATCGATAATTTTTACAATGGTTGGGACTGGGCTGTTCTTATAGAGATCAGTTCGTGCACGTATGGGCTGGATGCGGTTGTGGTGTCGAAGAGCAATTCTCGGACTAGGGATCTCAGGTGGTAGGAGGAGCCGGTGTCGGGGATGGTGTAGAAGCTTCTTACCAAATTTGCAGATGAGGTCGTGGTGATGGTCAGTGAGAGTCTAAAGGGTCAGTGTGTTGAGCGCTTCTTGATATGTGGAGTAGGAAGGGTAGAGAATAATCTTGCATGGCCTCTTTTGCACTTTTTCGAGGTGTTTACGTTGTGTGGCATTTAGGGAGGAAGACCAGGTGGAGGAGGCATAGGTGAGCTTGGGAAGTATGAATGTTGTGTAAACACTGAGGAGCTCGTGTGCAGGACCACCGAGGGACTTGAGTCGGCGCAGGAGGTGGAGACGGAAACTGGAGGATTTGATAACTTCACTGACGTGTGTTTTCTAATTTAGTTTGTTGTCTATATGTATGTGTGTGTGTGTGTGTGTGTGTGTGTGTGTGTGTGTGTGTGTGTGTATACTACTGTACTTTTTAGATCCTCCTACGCAACCTAACCTATTATAGTTAAGTATAGTAGGCTATACACTATTTTGTTAGTATGTGTTATAAAATGAAATTGCATGTTATTATTATTAATATTATTATTATTAATATTATTATTATTATTATTATTATTATTATTAGTAGTAGTAGTAGTATTATTATTATTATTATTGTTATTATTATTACATGCTAATATAATACTAAGTTGCCCGCCAGATTTCCTCAGAGATGGGAGGAGCACATTGGCGGCGGTGTTGTTTATACTCCGCCCGATTACTGATTCCTCTTCACCGAGCCAGAGCTGGCGGGCGGCGTGTTATGTGCCACGTTTTGTTTCCCATTGGGCGTACCGCTCAGCTGGGGAGTAGGAGATTTCATAAAAAGAAAGTTTGAGTGGAGAGCACACCTTTTCCTTCACATACAGTTATCTTAGACCATCTACTAGTATAATAGTTTGCACAAAAATACTCTACACTCTTTCTAGGTTATTGTTATGTTGTTTTTTTTTTTTTTGACTTCTCATCAGATTGTGCATTCAACTAATATACACTATTAGTGTGTTTATTATTATGTTTTATAGTATTATTTCGTATAATAGTGGGTAACACAATTAGAGTCACTAGTATAGTATATTATTGGGGTTTATAGCAGTTTGTGGTCTAATAGTATCATGCTTTATGAGTGGTGTTCTATGTAGTGATGATTAGGCAATAAAATATGCTTTGGGGGTTTATAGCAGTTTTTGTGGTCTACTAGTATCATGCTTTATGGGTGGTGTTCTATGTAGTGATGATTAGGCCATAAAATATGCTTTTGGTTTATTGCTAACAAAATATACTTTGCTCTACTGCTGTAGTGCAAAACATGGTGAAACTTACATACACCGTTAATAAAGTATTGATGGAAGAAGAAGAAGAAGAAGAAGAAGAAGAAGAAGAAGAAGAAGAAGAAGAAGAAGAAGAAGAAGAAGAAGAAGAAGAATTGTGGAGGGAATGAACAGTGAGACAATGTAAAGCCTCCGGGATGGCGGCAGCGTTTCTGTTATTAATATATAATAAGACAATAGGAAAATATGTTGTTGTCTCTACCTGTATTATTACCTTTGCGATAGCATGGTTCAATTTTGGGAGGACATAGGAAGGAGCAGGAGGTTAGGAAGGGATTTGTAGTGGGAGAGATAGTGTCTGTGATCCTCGGGTCACCACTCCTCGGATTGTGTCAGTTCAAGTTTAGAAGCTCCAACAACTTTCCCTGAATACGAATTGGCAACCTTTCGATTTACAACAGGTACCTACTTACTGCTACAGTAGGTAGGTGAACAGGGACCAAGGGGGCTAGGAAGAGTGTCCAAACAACTTGCTCCTGCCTGCCTGTGTGATGTAGTCGTGGCCAGAATTAGGTTAGGATACAGACACATCTGGCTAGTTAGTAACGCTGTACCCATACCGGAACACTCAGCATGTAAACTTGGTGATACACCTTTAAAGCACTACTATATTATTGAATGTGACACTGTCAAAGACTTCAGGCCACCTCACTTATTGTATCTTGAACTATGTCATTACTTCATTGAGGACATTACATTCTTGCTGTTTATCCCAAATTGGCTAGCTAGCCCACACTGATTAGTCTACAATTACAATATGACTCCAATGTATGCTGCTGGTAAATGTGTACTGTCAATGAACCAGAGTGAAAATAAGGTCGCCTCCCTGGCTCCTGCTGCTTCTTGCGCCCTTCTAAGTCCCGTTTAAGTCCCCCACCCCAGGCCCCCGCAGTACCCCTTCACATCTACACCATTCTAAAACAATTTCACTCAATTTCCACAATACTATGCTAATTACACGTAAAATAGAGTGTTATCCTGCAAAACGTTGATGTCGTATATTTCTCTCTTTAAGTGATATCCTGTGGCTCCGAAAGGAGCCTGTTTGGTTAGGTTGTCTTGTGTGAACGAACCTTGGGTTCTTATTTCTTCTCTGTCTTCTTGGGGAGGAGCACAGCTTGGATGTTAGGAAGGACACCCCCTTGGGCAATGGTGACTCCAGACAGGAGCTTGTTCAGCTCCTCGTCATTGCGAATGGCAAGCTGAAGATGACGCGGGATAATGCGGGTCTTCTTGTTGTCGCGGGCGGCGTTACCGGCCAGCTCGAGCACTTCTGCTGCCAGGTACTCCATGACGGCTGCAAGGTACACAGGTGCACCTGCACCAACACGCTCAGCATAGTTGCCTTTACGCAAGAGACGGTGGATCCTACCCACGGGGAACTGGAGTCCGGCCCTGCTAGAACGGGACTTTGACTTGCCCTTCACCTTGCCTCCCTTGCCGCGTCCTGACATGTTGCTGCTGCTGCTTTTCGTGATAGGAGTTAAACTTCCGCCCGCCACCTTGGTCTTTTATACCAAGCTCAGGATCAGGCCAGGTGGCCGTCTCGCGGACCCAACCAATGTAAGAGAGCCGTAGCTGCAGCCAGTCTGATCCTGAGCGGCCCGCTCGGTATATAAGGAAAAGTTAGTCGGGCCAGTTTTCAATTCTCTCGCTCCGCGCCACGAGTAACTGTGCCGCCATGCCTCCCAAAACTTCCGGAAAGGCTGCCAAGAAGGCTGGAAAGGCCCAGAAGGCCATTGCCAAGGGTGACAAGAAGAAGAAGCGCAGGAGGAAGGAAAGCTACAGCATCTACATCTACAAGGTACTGAAGCAAGTGCACCCCGACACAGGAGTCTCCTCCAAAGCTATGTCCATCATGAACTCTTTCGTGAACGACATCTTCGAGCGCATCGCTGCCGAAGCTTCCCGCCTGGCGCACTACAACAAACGCTCCACCATTACAAGTCGGGAAATCCAGACAGCTGTCCGACTCTTGCTGCCCGGTGAACTGGCCAAGCATGCCGTGTCTGAGGGCACCAAGGCTGTCACCAAGTACACCTCTTCCAAGTAAGAGGTTACTTGTGCACAACAAACACGCCATCCCACTACTACAACTTAATCGGCTCCATCGGAGCCACAGTTACATGTTAAAGAGACAGTTACCGACAGTGATATATTGAGAGGGAAATAAATAAAAAAAAAAATTATAATAATCTGCATTCTCTATTGGCGTAGAAACCGGACTAAATCGAAACATAATAAATAAATAAATAAATTCTGCGTGGAGTACTTTTACACCCACTGCAAAGTGACATACATGGAGTGTGTTTGGGCTTCATTTCATGTTTGCAGCACGCCTATTTCATGTAAACAATTTATTTTATTTTATTGTATTTTATTGTATTTTCTTTTATTTTATTTATTTATTTACTTACTTATTCTTTATACATTTATTTGTTACTAGCTCTTGTTTGTTGCACCCACCCACCTCCCGAATTGATGACCTACTATACATTCGTGCCTGCACGAATGTTACCAACTTACCGTTAGGCGATTTGGGTAACCGAAATTAACGCTCTCCTACCACCAACCATTTCGATTGTCATGAAAATTATCTTCAGAACAGTTCTTTGGCCCTGAGAAGGGCCGAGTTATAGATGTCTGGTAGGTTTTGTTGTGCTTTTTCTTTTTCCCCAAGGAAGAGGACTTAAGCACGCTCTCCGCGGATGCGCCGGGCCAGCTGGATGTCCTTGGGCATGATGGTAACGCGCTTGGCGTGAATGGCACACAGGTTGGTGTCCTCGAAAAGACCCACCAGGTAAGCCTCAGAGGCTTCCTGCAGAGCCATGACGGCAGACGACTGGAAGCGCAGGTCAGTCTTGAAATCCTGGGCGATCTCACGCACCAGGCGCTGGAAGGGCAGCTTCCTGATGAGTAGCTCTGTGCTCTTCTGGTAACGACGGATCTCACGAAGGGCGACGGTTCCGGGCCTGTAACGATGGGGCTTCTTGACACCACCGGTGGCTGGGGCGGACTTGCGAGCTGCCTTGGTGGCAAGCTGCTTCCGTGGAGCCTTGCCTCCAGTGGACTTGCGGGCAGTCTGTTTAGTACGGGCCATCTCGACGACGAAATAGTAAATACGGGCGGCCTGGTTGTTGTTGTTGTTGTTGTATAGATTGTCGGACCGTAGTCCGACACGGGCCTTTGCCTATAGGCGGCCCGTTTGGTGGTTCCGGCTGGAGCTCCAGGAGCAGCCAGACCGGATTGGGATTGGAGGTGGTCCCACCTGCAGATTGGAGGGATACTGCAGGTTGCAAGTGTGAGCGGACCCCCGATCAGTGGACGCTTACCACCGGCCCCCACTCTTGGACGTGGTCAGCCTCGGAGTGGCGCGCCCCCCGAACTGGGGTCCGCACTTGCTGGGAGAGGATGCTTTCTAAGCTATCTGGGTGGTGGGTATCGTGTGATCACCCGGAGTAGGTGGTGAGTGTGGTCTGTGTGGGCCCGGTTGTTGTGTTGTTGTATAGATTGTCGGACCGTAGTCCGACACGGGCCTTTGCCTATAGGCGGCCCGTTTGGTGGTTCCGGCTGGAGCTCCAGGAGCAACCAGACCGGATTGGGATTGGAGGTGGTCCCACCTGCAGATTGGAGGGGTACTGCAGGTTGCAAGTGTGAGCGGACCCCCGATCAGTGGACGCTTACCACCGGCCCCCACTCTTGGACGTGGTCAGCCTCGGAGTGGCGCGCCCCCCGAACTGGGGTCCGCACTTGCTGGGAGAGGATGCTTTCTAAGCTATCTGGGTGGTGGGTATCGTGTGATGACCCGGAGTAGGTGGTGAATGTGGTCTGTGTGGGCCTTTCGGGTTAGAGTGGCCGCTGGTGTTGTGTGTGTTTCTTGGGAGATTTGAGTTCTGTTCTCGGAGGCTTTGTGTGACCTCGCAATCGAGGAGATAGTGTTCAAGTGGGTTGGCTGCTGGCTCCTGACAGTAGGTGCATTCCATGACGTCGTTTCCGATCATCTGCCAGGAGCACTTGTACCCTAGTCGTAGTCGGTGAAGGCTGACTTGGGTTTGTCTTGGAGTTTTCTTGTCTGCGAAAGGTGGTTCCCCTTTTGTGGCCGCCAGGTACCATTTGGCTGATTGGGAACCAGCGTTGAGTGCGTGAAGGAAGCTCTTTTTGATGTGGAGCTTGGTAGTCTTTCTGAGGTGATTCTTGATCTGTTGCACACTTGCTGGAACTTGGATGTGTACGCTACTAGAACGTGTAGCTGCCTTGGCTGCTTCGTCTGCCACGTCATTTCCTCCGATCCCTACATGACTGGGAATCCAGTGTAAGACGACTGGTCGGTGTTGGCTTTGGAATTCCTGTAGCTGTGCGAGGATCGAGGTGATGATGTGGACGTTGTCTCTTGGTTGACTGTGTTGCAGCGCCTGCATGGCCGATTTCGAGTCCGTGTGAATTATGACGGACTTGTTGTGTTGTGTTGCAGCGTGTTGTAGGGCCTTTGAGATTGCTACCAGTTCTGTTTGTAGGGTGGAGCAGTCGTTGGAAAGTCTCCATTTGAGGGTCTGACCTTGGGTGTAGAAGGCCGCTCCGGATCTGTGATGTTTTGGGTCCACCGAGCCGTCTGTGAAGTATGATGCTGCATCAGCCGGTGTCTCGGTGGCTATGGCTTGGAGAGATATTTTTTGAGGTCCTCCTTCTGGAGGTTGGCTTTACTATCGCCGAGGTCGGTGAATTTGAGTGTGGCTGGTGGAGGGCTCCATGGTGGAGGAACAGTGTAACCATTGTCTCGTGGGTCTTGGTTGTTCTTGACGAGTGTTTCTGCTTGCAGGTGTCGGATGACCTCGCTTGCCTCGTGCGACCAGGTGGCCCCTCGCACTCTGTGGTCGAGGTGGAGGGAGGCACTGATTCGAATCTTGGCAACTGTGGGCTTGTCTGCTCTACAGATTTTGGCGAGGAGACCGGCTGTCACCTGCTTGACTCGTACTGCCAGGGGTGGTAGCTCGGTTTCCATTTGCAGATTGCAAATTCTGGTCCACATGGGTGCTCCGAGCATGGTCCTGAGAGTATTGTTTTGAATGACTTCTAGCTTAGCTATTTGGTCTTCTCTCAGTCCAATGAGTGCTGGAGCACTGTAATCTACCAGCGATCTGATGGCGGCTGTGTAGTAGGCTTTGAGCACATGAAGGTTTGCTCCTGCGGATTTGCTGGTGAGCGACCTCATTATATTGTGTCTGCTCTTCGTCCTGTGCCTGAGATACTCGAGTTGCGGCTTGAAGGTGAGTTTCTGGTCAAACCAGATTCCAAGGCACTGGTGGGCGTTGGTCCAGACTACCGGCGTGTTTTGTATGGAGAGCAACTTGTCTGGTGTGTTTGTGCAGATGGCCATCGCTTTCGACTTGGCTGGATTTATCTTGAGTCCAAGTCTGTTGCACTCCTCTTCTATAAGTTGGAGTGCGTGTTGCGTGTTGGCTAGTCTGTTCGATCCTCTTACTATAAGCTGTAAGTCGTCTGCATAGCATAGGAGCTTGGCTGTTTGTCTGAAAGGAAGTTTGACTAGATTTTCCATCAGGACATTGAACAACATTGGACTGAGGATGCCTCCTTGTGGGGTTCCGTTTTCATGGACCCTGTAGCTTGAGGTTGCTCCCTGAAAGCGTACTCGTGCTTCTCTCTGTGTGAGGTAGTTCTGGATCCACCCCAGCAACCTTCCTTTGACGCCTTTTTTAGCGAGCGTAGTTGTAATGGCCAAAGGATTTGCTAGTTCGAAGGCTTTCTCCAGGTCGAGGAAGACCACCAGAGCTGGTTTGTTGTCCACTGTGCTGAGTATCTCGGCGATGTTGTTGCCTGTGCCGGTGTTCTCGGTGTAAGCAAAGATGTGAGGGTGTGGGCTGCCTACTTTCCACTTGAGTCGGTTGAGAGCCATTCTTTCTCCGGTCTTCGCTATGCAGCTGAGAAGGGAGATGGGCCTCGGCTTGTCTGGTTCTCTGGGCTTCGGAATGGGCTGTATATCTGCCTTCTTCCATTCCGGTGGGAGTCTTTGTGCTGTCCACGAAGCATTGATGGCTTGCAGCAGAGCCTCGTGTCCGGCTGTACCGGCATGAGAGAGCATGGAGTAGGTTATCCTGTCGGCCCCTGGAGCTGTATCCTTGCTTCGTTTTAGCGACTTCTGGAGTTCTTGCTGGTTGAATGGTCTGTCAGTGTCATCTTCACTGTTGCAGGCCTCTTGGATCATCTGGAGTCTGACCTGTCGCAGACGCCGTTGTGTCTCCTCCGCCTGTCTCGGGAGGTTCTTCGTTGCTGCTCGGTCAGAGAACAGTTTTGCAAGTCTCTCGGCTTCCTCTTCTGGGTTGGGATGAGTTGGTGGTGGTGGTGTTGCCTTCCCAGATGCCCTTCGGATCTGGGCCCACATCTTGCCAAGGGTGGTGTGCTCGTTCAGTGCGGAGCACCACTTGAGCCAGCTTGCGTTTTTAATTTCTTCCTTCTCTTCCCTGGTATCCTTGACTATGACTTGCAGGAGATGTCTGTTTGTTGCCGTGGGATGTCTCCTGTAGTTTCTTCGGGCCATGTTCACTCTGTGGTTGAGTTCTTTCACCCTGGGACAGTAGTACCAGTAATCATTGTACTGTCTTGATGTGGGTTTTGTTTTTGGGATAGCCTCTTCTGCCGCTAGGTGAAACGCCTCGACCAATTGGTGGTGGAGGGTTGTCTCATCCGCGGGTGCTGCGCCGGCCGGTTGTGATTTTTCGCGCCACTTAGCCAGGTGTTTCTTGAAGAGTCCCCAGTCTGCCTTTTGAGTGTTGTATCTCCATCTCGGGGGAGGTGGAGTGGGGAGTTTGTTCACCTTCAGCGTTGTTAGGGTGGCGAAGTGGTCACTGGTCAGCGTGGGGTGTATCTGCCAGGAGGCCGAAGGCTGTAGTGCACTGGAGACGAAGGTTAGATCTAGCCTTCCTCCCCTAGTGTGGGTGGGCTCTCCGGTGTTCAGGAGGCAGATCTCGGGTGTATCTTGAAAGGTGGTGTATAGGTGTAGGCCGTCTTCATTTGTGGGGCTTGCCGAGCTTAGGAAGGGATGATGTGCGTTGAAATCCCCTCCTCTGAGTGTGGCGTGGTCGGCGGCCGAAGCAAATAATTGAGTAACCTCCAGTGAGCCCCTTGGGTTCTTGTAGATGTTGTGAACAGTTAATTCCCGTTCTTGGAGGGTTACTTTGACGGCCTGTGTCTCGATGTTTTCCCCACATGGAAATTGCTGCGTGACATCGGCGGAGGGTATGCTTGACTTGACCAAGATCATACATCCTCTTGTTGACGCCTGCGTGAAATGCCTCCTGTATGTCTTGTAACCGCTGAATTTGAAACAGTGGTGTTCTTGTAGAAGTGTTTCTTGTAGGAGTATGATATCAAGCTTGTCCTTGGCTGCTGCTTCTTGTAGGAGGTGTTTCTTGTTTTTGATGCCCTGAGCATTCCATGTTAGGATGTTCAGGGTGCTGACGTTTTCCACCACTGTTTCATCGGGGACTTCTGGTGGTCCTCGATGGAGATGTCCAAGTTCGATTCCAACTGAATCAGGTCCATGTCTTCGTGTTCTGTGGTTTTTGCCTTCTGGGCCGTGGTTCGGTTCAGGGGAGTTGAAACGTCCAGTTTCTTTCTGGGAGCTGTCGGTATCTTGGGAGCTGTCGGTGTCTTGGGTTCTCTGGTGGCCTTCTTCGGTGTAGAGTGTACCTCGGCTGTCACTCGTGTGAGGACCGGCGTGGCTTCCTCCACTGAGGTGGCTGGAGCTGTGGCGACTTGCCCGAGGACGCTCCCCATGAGTATTTGGAGCTGTGTGGGTTGGATCTTGTGGCCCAGTAGTCCGGCTAGGCCCTCCGCGAAGGTTGTCAGTACATTGGCTAGGTCTGATATGTGTATCATTCCTTCTGGTGCCTTGGTGTGTGCTTCTTTTGTCTTTCTCGTGGTTGTCGTTCTCTGCTGCTTGGGTGGCTGAGGTGTGGCTGTAGTGAGGCCAGGAAACTGGGCTGCACTTTGGGTGTTGACTGGCTGAGGAGGTTGTCTTTGTTGTTTGGGCCTTTGGGTTCCCCACACGAAGGTACTTGGTGGGGCTGGTGTGTAGGCGGTGGGGGCCGGTCTTGCTGCTGGTCGGTTTGCCTGGACCCTTTTTGTTCTCTCGGAGCATCCAGGATTCCAGGCGTGGTGTTTGCCCCCGCAGTTGGCACACTTGGGGGCAATTTTTTCCCCATTTTTCAGCTTGGTGAGGCAGGACTGTGTGCCGTGCTTCTGTGCGCAGACTGCGCAGATTTCCCTGTACGTGCACCTTGTCTGATGGTGCCCGTATTTCTGGCATCTGAAGCATCGCAGGGGCTCTGGGACGAAGGGCCTCACTTCGTAGATCCCCCAGGTTTTGAGGTCTATGGTGCTGGGGGTGAGCCGTAGTGCGTTATGAGGACTTGTTTCGTGGTGGCCGTCTTGTCGGACAGGGGAGAGCATCTCTCGGCTTTTAGGATCTTCGGGTGGTTCTCCAGGGGTTCGAGAGGTAGTTCCTTTGGGTACCGGAGGACTACCGACTTCATCAGTTTCTGGGCGGGGTCTAGCTTGGTTGAAGTAATGGTGGTGGTGTTTTGTAGGTAAGTGTCGAGGGTGGTGGCGGAGTTCTTGTCTTTGGGGTGAACGATCATCTCCCCCTTTAGGTTGGGCCGCACTGAGACCTTGGCCAGTGGGTTTTGCTTTTCCATCTCTGTGACGGCGGCATATGTTGTTTTTGCGTCCGTTTTCGTGATCCGGAATTTTGGCAGTGTCGTTGGAGGTGAGCTGGTGGTGGTGATGGGTGCCTTGGGGGCTGCTTGACGGCAATCGTTTCCCGAAAAGGCACGTCGGCGTTTCTTATTTTCTACCTTCGTCCAGTTGTCCTCAGTGGCGGTAGCAGTGGTGGTGGAGTTGTTGGAGGTGGTGGTGGTGGTGGAGTTGTTGGAGGTGGTGGCAGAGTTCCTACTTTTCAGGGCTTCGTTGAAGGCGCGTAACTGGTCTGCTTTCTCTGTGCGAAGCCTGTCGTGGTTCGGGTCGTCAGGTTGGCGGTTCAGGCGGGGATCGCGGTTAGGAGGGCGTACGCGCTCCATAACCGGGTTGTTGTTGTTGTTGTTGTTGTTTTTTTTTTTTTTTTTTTTTTTTTTTTTTTTTTTTTTTTTTTTTTTTTTTTTTTTTTTTTTTTTTTTTTTTTTTTATTTAGATCCTACCTATTCCGGTTGAGTAAACAGCAAAGGAATTACAGCACTCCCCACTAGCTGGTGGTCGTAGAGTGGTTCCTGAGCTTCTCTCACGGAGCCCCGATTGGGGAAGCCTACTTCCTAGTGTATGTGACTGCTCACTTATAGACGTGAGCTAAGTGTGCCTATTTGGGAAGGATAAGGATTGCGACCCTCTTTCCAGGTGGACCCGCACGATCACGGTTTTCCTGGAAAGACTCGGCTGGGGAGGGTTTTGCTCCGACCCCCTTTCGTGTTCACAATCTCCTGGGAGGGAGGTGAACAGTTACAGGGGGGACCGCAGGACGAATACACTTTGAGGGTGCAGGTCCCTAGGCCAGAGCGAAAAAGGAAAAATGGTAGTAGAAGGAAAAGAGCTCAAACCACGCCGGGAATATCGCGCTATAACTGCTCTCCAGCTGGAGTGTGGGTCACTCACACCACCAGTGGGGAGGGCAAGCTAATGCTCGATAAACCGAGAACGCTCGTGAGTTGTTGTGGACGATGACAGTCGTGGGTGGTCCGGTCCGGGAAGATGGCCAACAATGGTACAAGGGAGAGGGCGGTCTTCAGAGTTCCGGGTCCAGCAGGAGGTCTTGTTGAGAGGTCTTCTTCGTTCAGGAGCGATTGTGATGAGTGGGGCGGCCCGGCAGGCGGGCGGGCTTATATACAGACATTCTCCACCTCAGTGGCCACCTCATTGGCCACGAGTGCCGCATGCGTCATCCGCAAGCTACGCCCCACCTCCAAGAGGGAGGGACGGCCTTGGATGAACGATACTACCGCTGCGTCCACAGCACGCCACCTACTCCCACCAAACCGTGGGCGAAGCCACACACTCTCTCTCCCTCACCATGAACGGATACGAGTTTGTTAACGTGGCGCGGATACGTCCGGACACGCCGACCTGCCCCAAGAAACTAAACCTCCTAGTTCTCCAGAAGTTTTTCGAAGCTAATGGGATCGTGGGGGTCACTAAGGTAGAACGCCTAAAGCTCCATGGTGACATCAAGATCACCTTCGCCGAGATGGGCATGCCCGCTCAACTCGCGGAGATCCCAGACATCAACGGCATTCCTTTTAAAATGTTTGCCTTCATGTGGGACAACTTGAAGCTGGGTGTAATACCCAAGGACGCTCAACTGGCGTGGGTAACTATGCCAGTCAAGCCCTACTGCAGACCGAAACGGTGTTACAAATGCCAGCACTATGGACACACTGTAAACAAGTGTGAGGCGCAGGAAGACACCTGCTCCATGTGTGGCAGCCCTGGACACCGCTACACGGCCTGCCCCAACACAGAGAAAAAATGCGTTGCCTGTGGTGGCCCACACTCCTCCGCCGACCGGACCTGCCCCAGATGGAAGGAGGAATGCAGGGTAGCAAAGGCTCGTCTTGAGAAAAAACTGAGCTACAAAGAGGCCCTCCTTGCTGTACGCTCCCAAGAAAAGAAAAAACCAGCAGTAAAGAAAAACCAAGAAAAGAAAACTCAACAGAAGCAGCCCACCACACAGAACCAAGAACGCCACGTGGCCCGTGGTGCTGAAGCCCACGCGGCCAGTGGTGCTGAAGCCCACGTGGTCAACCTCTCCCTCTCTGAATTCTTCCACACCTATGAGGACTTAAAATACGAGGAAGACGAACAAGAAGACCCAAACACAAACGAATGGACAATTCAAGAGAGCAAGAAGAGAAGGAGAGAGAGAAGAAAATCGACATCAAGCTAAGAAGACCAAGACATCCCCTCCACACAAGAAACCAAAACACAATCAAGCCGACCAAGCACTGAACATCCATTGCCCAACCCAACACGCACCTGACGCCTGACCTGACGCTTGACCTGACGCTTGACCTGACGCTTGACCTGACGCTAGCCTGGCCTTGTCTTGTCGCCTCCCTGCCGCGTCCAGCCGGGTTGTTGCTGCTGCCCCCATCTTATAATCCCTCACGCAAGCGGTGTTTAGCCACTGCATCTGTTCTCTCCTCCTAAATTCACTTCAATCCTCCCTTTATTCTTCTCCTGAACCTCCTTCCCCCCTGTCACTAGCATTTTTCGATTTTCGATTCGATTCGGCGAAGCCACACCAGGACCACCTGTAGTAGCAACCACAACAACATGACTGGACGAGGCAAAGGAGGCAAGGGACTTGGAAAGGGTGGCGCCAAGCGTCATCGTAAGGTGCTTCGTGACAACATCCAGGGTATCACCAAGCCCGCCATTCGTCGTCTAGCTCGGCGTGGAGGTGTTAAACGTATATCCGGCCTCATCTACGAGGAGAACCGCGGCGTCCTCAAGGTGTTTCTGGAGAACGTCATCCGTGACGCCGTCACCTACACCGAGCACGCAAAAAGGAAGACCGTCACCGCCATGGATGTGGTGTATGCCCTGAAACGGCAGGGCCGCACCCTTTATGGTTTTGGTGGTTAATCAACCTGATGGACGGGCGCACACCACCACCACCAACACGACAAACAAATATACGGACCTAATTTTAGGTCCACATTTAAATCGCTAAAGAGTTGGTTAGACACTGAGTAAATCGTTGAAAATATATCCAATAACATGATCCTCTCTAATTCTGGACTTGTGGTATGAGTATAGGTTGTGTGTGAACGTGTTGGAACCACTTCCTAATAATTGTCAGTCAGTCAGTCAGTCAGTCAGTCAACATTCACCTAACCTCCAGGTACCTCACCTAACTTCCTGTAGCGTCACCGAACCTCACGAAATGTAACCCAATGTAGTTTATAATCTGTCCTAACATGACATAACATAACCACGCACTATATTACTTCGGTAAGAGTAATGAGTTTTAATACACAAAGTTGCAGTTATCATTCATTCATACATACATACATACATACATACATACATACATACATACATACATACATACATACATACATAACATGCTAGTGGCAGGGGGGGATTGAAGTGAATTTTAGGAGGATAGAATAGGTGCAGTGGCTAAACAGCGCTTGCGTGAGGGACTTTAAGCAGCAACTCGCCTGGATGCGGCAGGATAGAGTCAGGTCAAGCGTCCGGTGCATGTTGGGTTCCGCCATGGTTTCTCAGTGTTGGGTCGGCTTGATTGTGTGTGTTGTTTTCTTGTTTGGAGGAAATGTCTTGGTATTCTTCTTCTTAGCTTGAAGTTGATTTTCTTCTAACTCTTCTCCTCTTGTTGTTCGTCTTCCTCGTGTCTGCTATCATTCTG
>NW_024725202.1:0-19013 GCF_018991925.1 Homarus americanus | reverse complement strand
ATATATATATATATATATATATATATATATATATATATATATATATATATATATTCATAGATCAGATTCATGTGGGTGATGTCACTGTTCACTGCCATGCAGGACAGAGGTTCGTACACAAAGAAATACATCATATTCATTGACAGTATATATAGGTCCGAGTCATGTGGGTAATGTCACTGTTCACTGCCATGCAAGACAGTGGTTCATATACATTGGACGTCATATTCTAATAGAAGACTAATCAGTGTGGGCTCGCAAATTTGGTATAAACAACAAGAATGTCCCCAAGCACCCCCGATTCAATGTAGTGATTACAAAGTTCATGATACAATAAGCCAGGTGGCCTGAAGTCTTTGACAGTGTCACATTCAATAATATAGTTTTAAGTGTATGCTTTAAAGGTTAATCACAAAGTTTACATGGTGAGTGTTCCGGTATGGGTACAACGTTACTAACTTGCCAGATGAGTCTGTATCCTAGCCTAATTCTGGCCACGGCTACATCACCTTGTCTGGTTCTGTTCTTATGCTGGAAATACCGGCACCTCTCGTCGCAAAATATATCATATTTACTACAACTGCCAGGTCTCTCTGCATTTCTCAGTTCTTCAGTGAGTGGTGTCCGTGCAGCCAGCCCCTGTAAAGCTGGTTTGCGCCGGGGCGTCTTTTCCTCCGCCACCTGACGACAAATAACCATATATATATATATATATATATATATATATATATATATATATATATATATATATATATATATATATATATATATATATATATATATATATATATATATATATATATATATATATATATATATATATATATATATATATATATATATATATATATATATAACCCACAGAATTATTAACCTTCAAATGACATGACATCAATATCGATATTCAGATAAACAGAAGCAGAAATAGACATATAGTTACCCATTTATATCAAGCTATATTATACATCCTATTTATTTACATACTAGCAGAAACGCCGCCCTCCAGACGGCTCATCCGCTAGGCCACGGTAGGACACCACCCTCCGGGAGGCTCCACATTGTCTCACTGTTCAGTCCCCAAAACTTCTTCTTCCATCAATAGTTCATTAACGGTGTATGTAAATTCCACCATGTTTTTTCACTACAACGGTACAGCAAAGTATATATTTTTATTATTAAACTTTTATTATTTTATTGTCTAATCATCACTACATATAACACCACCCATCATCACTACATATAACATCATCCATCATCACTACATATAACAACATCCATCATCACCACATATAACACCATCCATCATCACTACATATAACACCATCCATCATCACTACATATAACACCATCCATCATCACCACTGATCTGTAAAGTAGTTTCCGAGATTCTCGTGCGGACACACAGACAAACAGACATACTTCTTTGTTTTATATAGATGGATACCGTCGAATTTCAGTACAGACTAATAAAAAATATGATATACTTTATCTCTAATTAAATAAAAAAAAAAGGGCTACTTACGGGGTTATACACTTGACTGGCATATTTATAAGTTCTTCTCGAACAAGCAGAAGCTCGCTATTTTTCAGTTATTTATTATTATCTTTTACATAAACTCTTACTCAACGTTGAGTAGTATCTGTTTAAGGTGTAATATTCTTAGCTTAGATCACCTAAACTCTGACTTCATCACTCACGTCACCACAAGTCAAGGCCCTAGACAGAGACTGACGCTGAATATCTTTAGTTTATCCTTGTATGTGAGCTGCCACGTTCACTGGCCTCAGGGGTTGTAATTGTGCATAGAAAATGGTGCAGGTGAGGGTAAACTGCACAGATAGACCATTTGTGTGTTTTCAACAATAACACTACCACCAACATCAACATATGAAAATGTTTGGACTAGACCATTTGTACAAAGTTGAGACACAACAGCACTTCCTACCAACCTGGCGGACAGTTCCCGTCGCTATCATAATACCGATATATCCGCCTAAAAGATTAATTATACAAAGTATTTATCTCCAACACACTGCCAAAGTGAGAGCTCTTGAACACATACACACTCTACAGACTGATGATAATATCACACAGACCATCTACACTGATGGATCTCTTAATACTGCCTGTGGGAGGGCTGGAAGTGCTATCGTTGTAACTCAACCTAACAGTAATACAATTGAGAAAGGAGTTAGAATTAACAACTGGGCATCCACTCTACAAACTGAATTAGTTGCCATACTCACAGCCATTAAATTTATTGAAACCACTCTCACTGACAGTATCATCATCAATGCTTCTCTATCCTCACTACTTGCCCTTGACACCCTCAACTTGTCTCTGAAGCCAGACACAAACACTGTATACGTACCTTGTTGACCAGGATGTCAAGATCTAATTGCTGTGGATCCCCTTTCCCATAGGCCTCACAGAACATGACAGAATTGATACCCTCACCAAACTCGCGTCTAACAGACATTGTTGAATATATTCTGGGTCTGTCAAAAACAACCCTTAAAACTGTAATTAGGAAAGAACTTATTGATGAATTTGACGCAAGCAAAAAGTGCAAACAGGCATTAGTCAATCCATTGTTTACCATGATGAGATGTATCAAGTGAAACATGTATATGGAGCAAGTAACAAGATCAATAGATTACAAGATGTTGTAACTTCTAGACTAAGGTTGGGATATAAGTACCTCTAGCAGTATATCCGTCAAATAGATGTGAACAAAACTAAATGTTAAGTGTGTGTGGTCAAATAAATATATGACCACACACTCGAACAGTGCGTTCTCGACTGCGTGAAGATAATTTTTTTTTAGAGACAAGTCCAATCACACTGTGTGTGAAATGGCACAACACTTTCTCTCTAATGGCACGATAGCCGAAATATTAAAATTTTATTCCCTTTTTTGCACTAAGTAGCTATATCATTTCCCATGTATGGAACCAAACACACAATGTGCTTGAATACCTCTCACGCAAATTTGAATAACAAACTGTGCGGACAAACCTATTGCCTCACGCAGTTGCGAATAAGAATTTTTTGTTTTTGTTTTTATCTCACCATCCACAATTTTTTGCTGGACAACTACCAGTTCTGGTAAATTTGTTGACTACTTTATCTAGGTTACGAATCCTTTCTTTTTTAATTCATTCTGCTACCCTAGTCGAAGCTTCATTCAAAGCTAATCTCGAAATGTCGAGATACTAACTCCTAACTCCAGGTCGAAGCTTCACTCCCTTCATTCACATTAACACTAAACTAGTAAACTACATTAGCCATCCATAGTTACACGTTACACTATTGCACCCAGTGCTTTTTAATACAGTAAATAACTTTATTATTACAGTATTATTAATCTCTTCATGCAGTTCTAAAAATGCTGAATATTCTTTAAAAAAATAAATATACTGTACTTAATTGTAGGCACCCCCCCCCCCTCCCCCTATGTGTGTGCTCCTGAGTATAGTGTATATTATGGTATATATTTACATTATACATCGCAATTAATATAATAGTCAAAATGTAATAATAATATGTAATATCATAGTCTTACCAACCGGGCCATTTTGAAAAGAATTAGGGTTCTTCAAGAGTGAGGTGCTTCCCCGTTTGGAGTACCGCCTGGTCCCCGAGATATGCTAGCGGCTGTCAGTTGATTGAAAATGTCCAAAAGAGGGTCGGTCACCAGATTGGTGCCTGCACTACGGTACCTGTTACCCAGAGAAATTCCAACGCCTGAAATTACCTAGCTTATACTATAGGCTGGCAAGGGATGACTTAATTGAAGGTTATAAATACATCAAAGGGCATTAATCAGTCGAGTGTTCATACTTGGAGCTGGCGGATGCCCGCCCCTCTATGGGTCACAGCTCAAGGCTGAAGAAGCCACAAATTCGGAAAATTGTCAGGGCAAACTTTTTCGGGAAGAGAAATGTAAACCCTTGGAACAATCTACCAGAGAGGTTGTGACAGCACCAAGCGTGAGCTCATTCAAGACTAGACTTGACCAATACTGGCGCAGGTACAGATACATTCTGGAGCCAGCACAAGCAGTACTTGCCAAGAGTGTGTAACAGATTCAAATTCAAATTCAAAACATTTATTGACAAATGCATTAAAAGGAGCTGGTTAGTATGCTAACTAACCCGCCCAAAACTATTCTTAACAAGAGCTCTTTAATATTGTACTAAACATAAATCAGATATGGATACAACAAATAGATGTGCATAAAATCTACAAATTTATGTTAAACTTACAGAATATTTTCATAATAATCTTAACCATATTTTTGTTTAGTAAATAACAAATCATCCCTGTAATATCAGTAATACCATCACCCCTAAATTCTGATAAACAGTAACATTCCATAATGTAATGTATGGGACTGTAGTGGACGTCTCCCCTACAAACTGCGTAGCTGCATCCCACCTGCGACGCCTTCCCTAGCAACCAAACGAGCGGCGTCACCAGATGCTACCGTAACCTAGCAACGGAACCAAACACCGGCGACTTTCTCGGGTTTTCCCAACATGACTCATAGGTGACTCACGGCTGCTGGGTATATAAGCTCTGTCTCTCCATTGAGATTCATTCTGGCCATTCTACTTGAACACGCAACACCTCCTCCTCCGCCGCTGCCTGGCGGCCCTCGCCTCTCCTCCGCCTGCCTGGCGGTCCTCGCTCCCGCCAGCGAGCATGGCAACCCACCAGCTGTCCTCTGAGCTTCCTCACCAACCAGCTCTCATTCTGGCCATTCTACTTGAACACGCAACACCTCCTCCAGCAAGCTCCACGCTGTCCAGCTTTCATTCAACCAGGAGGCCAGCAACAGGCAACATCTTCTCTAACGAAGCTCCTGCACATCTACCTCCTTCAACACGCTACTCACCGAACGTCTCTACTGAGCAGCTCCTCACCACACGGCACCTCCAGCACCAGACTGTCTATCATATAACTTATATTATACAAGAAAACCACCTTAGAGTTTCCATCCATCCTGAGTGCTAGACAACATTATACCACATAATATCCCGTAACCCTACAAATGGTGACTCTCGGAGATAAGCACTCACACAGGATGGAGGAGACACTGATCACGCTCCCAGTCTTCAAGCAGCATAGAAGACTGGCTTATCCACACAGAAGCAGCTCCTCTTCCTGCCCCAAGCACCACATCCTACCGACCCCAGCACACCCGTCCTGCCTCAGACGCCGACCCCGGCCCAGCAGTAACCCCTGCCGCCCCTGACGCGGCCTCTGTTCCTGAGTGCGGACCCACACACCCCTCTTTTCTCCCTCAGGTACTCCCTGCTAATGTCCTGCACCCTGCTACTGTCGTGGACCCAGCTGCTGTCACGAGCCCTATTCCGCTTCTGCTGACGCAGCCCCTGCTCCTGACCCAGGCCCACACACACCCCAGCAGGCGCATCAAAAAAGACTTATGCAACAGAGAGACAGAGCCTTTCATCTCAATGACCACATCCGCTACAGGTCCCTTCGCAACCGAGTCATCCGCGAAATACACACTGCAAAGAAGTCCCACTACCCAACCAAATTACACCTGAAGCAGACCAACATCAGTCAATGGTATGATAAGCTTAAAGAACTCTGTGGACAAAACAATAAGACACACCCCCTCCCCTTCCTTAGCCATCTCACTAATGTTGACGCAGCTGAGCAAACAAATAACCATTTCGCTACTATATGCCAGATGCTTCCCCGGCTTGACACAACCACTCTCCCTGCTTACCTACCAGCCCCGCTTCCCACTGACTTAGTAGAAGAATTTGAAGTAGCAAAACGCCTGGACAAACTAAAATTAAAACGCTCTACCACCCCCATTGACTTACCAATGAAACTCTTCAAGGAGTTCTTCCCGGAGCTTGCTAAACCCCTATGCTCCATCATCAATGCTTCTCTCAGTCAAGCCAGATGCCCAGCTGACTGGAAGACCTCTTATGTATCACCAGTGCCCAAGTCAACCAGCCCCCAATCCTTAAATCAGCTACGACCTATTGCAATCACCCCAATACCCAGCCTAATTCAGAAAGTTTTGTGTTCGACTGGGCTTATGCTGATATTGCAGGAGTCGTAGACCAGCAATTTGGCAACATGAAAAATTTCCTCCACCACTCACTGTCTTGTCAGCTTTCTCGATTACATATACCGCCATCTCGAGAAACGAAAAACGTCTGTATCTGTCGCCTTCATTGATTTCACTAAAGCATTCGACCTAGTCGACCACAATATAATCATCAACAAAGCTATTGACCTCGGGCTTCGGAGAAGTCTTATATCATGGCAAACAGACTTCCTCACTGACCGACGCCAAGCTGTACGCTTCCGAGGGGCTGTCTCCACCTTTCAGTCACTCATCTGTGGCGTCCCCCAAGGCACCAAGATGGGACCACTCTGCTTCCTTATGCTCATCAATGATGCCCTAAGAGAAATCCCTGCTCGCTGGAAATATGTCGATGACTCCACCATTGGGATCAGCGTCAACAATTCTGCTCCCGACTATACCGCCCTTCAGGATTTATTGAACAGTCTCCAAAACTGGGCCACCAACAATACATGTCACCATCAACCATACCAAGACCATGGTTATGCACACATCAACCTCTCTCCGACATTGTCCCACCTCCTTCCATTACTCTAGGTCCGAACACACTCCAGGTTGTAGATTCCACGAAGCTCCTCGGCGTCACCATAGACAACAAACTAAATTGAAACCACACGTCAGTGAAGTTGTCAAATCCTCCAGTTTCCGTCTCCACCTTCCTCCGCCGACTCAAGTCCCTCGGAGTTCCTAAAAATTCCGAGCTCCTCAGTGTTTACACAACATTCATACTTCCCAAGCTCACCTATGCCTCCCCCACCTGGTCTTCCTCCCTAAATGCCACACAATGTAAACACCTAGAAAAAGTGCAAAAGAGGGCATGCAAGATTATTCTCTCCCCTTCCTACTCCACATATCAAGAAGGGCTCAACACACTGACCCTTTCGACTCTCACTGACCATCACCACGACCTCATCTGCAAATTTGGTAAGAAGCTTCTACACCATCCTCGACACCGGCTCCTACTACCACCTGAGATCCATAGTCCGAGAATTGCTGTTCGACACCACAACCGCATCCAGCCCATACGTGCACGAACTGATCGCTATAAGAACAGCCCAGTCCCAACCATTGTAAAAATTATCAATAACTTGTAATAAACCAGCGTATTCACTCCCAGTAAACACTACTCCTTGCACTGTCACTATGTTGAAATGAACTGTAGTTTGAACTTTTCCCCATATACTTATTATATGTCTTATTTGTGTCACTTATGTTACTTGTATATTATTTGTAATTCGAAACCCATTCCCCAAATATGTAACTGTATATTTTCAGCCTTCTGGCTGCCAAGCTCTTTCAATAAACCGTTAATTATTATTATTTTTTTTATTATTATCTGACGACTCAGTACCTGCCGTGAGGGAAGCACAACATTCATCGCCTCCACACACCCTCTTTTCTCCCACAGGTACTCCCTGCTAATGTCCTGCACCCTGCTGCTGTCGTGGACCCAGCTGCTGTCACAAGCCCTAATCAGCTTCTGCTGACGCAGCCCCTGCTCCTGACCCAGGTCCACACACACCCCAGCAGGCGCATCTGACGACCCTGTACCTGTCGTGACGGAAGCACAACATTCATCGCCTCCACACACCCTTTTTCTCCCTTCTCCCACAGATAGTGTGTATCTAGACAGTTGTAATCAGCGACCAGGCTCATTCGCGCCATCGCCGTTGTCTCACATGAGGCATGCACCGCCCGGTCTGCCTCACATGTGCTAAGCAACTCTACAGACAACAAGTCTCCTACACCGCCTGGAGGGAAGGGGGAGTATTGTAGTGGACGTCTCCCCTACAAACTGCGTAGCTGCATCCCACCTGCGACGCCTTCCCTAGCAACCAAACGAGCGGCGTCACCAGATGCTACCGTATCCTAGCAACCGAGCCAAAGACCGGTTACTTCTCAGGTTTTCCCAACATGACTCATAGATGACTCACGGCTGCTGGGTATATAAGCTCTGTCTCTCCATTGAGATTCATTCTGGCCTCACTTCTACAATACGCAACACCTCCTCCTCCGCCGCTGCCTGGCGGCCCTCGCCTCTCCTCCGCCTGCCTGGCGGTCCTCGCTCCCGCCAGCGAGCATGGCGACCCACCAGCTGTCCTTCTCTGAGCTTCCTCACCAACCAGCTCTCATTCTGGCCATTCTACTTGAACACGCAACACCTCCTCCAGCAAGCTCCAT
The DNA here is from genome assembly GCF_018991925.1 of Homarus americanus. Classification (NCBI taxonomy): domain Eukaryota; kingdom Metazoa; phylum Arthropoda; class Malacostraca; order Decapoda; family Nephropidae; genus Homarus; species Homarus americanus. Next base: position 10,698 of record NW_024725202.1, on the reverse strand, counting down.
GCTGTCCAGCATTCATTCAACCAGGAGGCCAGCAACAGGCAACATCTTCTCTAACGAAGCTCCTGCACATCTACCTCCTTCAACACACTACTCACCGAACGTCTCTACTGAGCAGCTCCTCACCACACGGCACCTCCAGCACCAGACTGTCTATCATATAACTTATATTATACAAGAAAACCACCTTAGAGTTTCCATCCATCCTGAGTGCTAGACAACATTATACCACGAATTCCTATAGGACTTTACATAGCCACACAGTTTACAAGGAATGCCATCAGTTCTTTCAATATAGTGCCAATAATATTTATATCCAAAGCGTAGTCTCATCACAAATGTATCATACTTAACTTAAGCCTTACCATAAGTAGAACTTGTAGAATTTAAAACTCGAACATAATGTTTCAAACAAGTACTACCTTTGTTCAAAATTTTCCGAATATTGTCCATTTCCCATTGCTGTCGGATTTTTACCATTCCAGATTTTAGTCTTTTAATGCCCAAAATACAATCGTATTCTACAATTTCTTTGCCACACCCTTGCTTAGCCAAATCATCAGCGACCTCATTCATATAAATACCACAATTGAATGGAATCCACATAAAACTAACATCATATCCAAGTGATTTTATGTCATGAATACACTTCTTACATTTTAAAACTGAATCATCATCAAGAGGCACTTTAGAATTTAGAGCAAATATAGCGCTTTGACTGTCAACAAACCCAAAAACTGTCTTTTTCCTCACAAAGGCATTCTTAAGTCCCACATATATAGCAAAAGTTCAGCAGTGGTGCTGGAACTTCTATCCCCAATTCTCTTGGATATTCTTTCTTCAACACTAATACCATATTCAAAAAATTCCCCAATAACAATGCCACATCCGGCCCGATTCCCATTAACTGAACCATCAGAGTACATATGAATAACATTTTCCTTATGGTACTCAGATATTTTCTCAAGGAATATTTGCCGTAACTCAAAAGGATTACATTTTTTTTTTCAAACTCTAGCTTATCCATTCTTACAGCTACACTCTCCATGAACCAAGGTTTCAAATAACCTTTGTTTGGCAAAGGTAAACACAAATCTACAATATTAAATTCACACAACATCTGACAAAGTTTTTTGTATAAGTATTCATCTTAAAATTACTAGTAATTGCATTAGTAAATTTATCAACAGCAGACTTCAGATAACCATCACAACGCCTAATAAGCCTTAGAGTAGAAATGACAGTCAACTCTCTAATTCTGTGTATTATGCTCGGGACATTTAGCTCCATCCTCATAATCTCTATTCTACAAAGAAGTTTAAGCTCTTGAACGACTGTACCAACACCAAGGACGAGTTGCATAACCTGGGTGACACCGATAGCCAGAGCGACGACGACGAGGAACAAGAGTTGGCGGATCAAGAAGTTCGCGTCAAACAGTTTTGGAGAAATTTAACGTCAAGAAAGCTGTTGACTTTTTGGTGGAGGCATGGGATCAGCTGTCTGTAGCAACGATTCGTCACGCATGGCGGCATGTGTTGCAAGGTATCCCAGGTGGGAGGCAGAGTCAACCTGTGACTGGTGAGGTTCAGTCTGTTGCAGTGGCAGTGGACCTTGCCAGAGAAGCTGCGCAGAGTGTTACAGCTGCAGGCTTCTCCGAGACCACCAACGACGACATTATGGAGGTGATAAGGGATCCTGAGGTGACTGCCGACGATCTGTTAGAAGACGATCAGAGAAGAACACAAGTTAACGCATGGTAATGTTAAGGATGCCATTGAGTGTGCAGAGAAACTGAAGCTCATCCTTTCCGACAACCCTGACGATAACCGCTATGAAGTCTTCAATAACCAGCTGTTGCACACTATGGAGCCGTACATCAAGGTGTATCACTACAACATCAACACAAGCCGTCAGCGTAACATCACGGACTTCTTCTCCCGCAACCCACCACAGCCAGCCCAAGCCAGTGATAGTGACAGTGATCGTGACTTTGGGGGATTTGTCAGGGACATCCTGACAACTATGGTGGATAGTGATGGTGATTCACCTGAGGGCCAGTAATCTGCCCTCTGCCTCGGAACCAGCCGCCATTCCCGTACGCCGACCTATCTCTTCTACTAACATAAGTGTTAAACCTAACCAAACCTTGATTTTTTCTAACCTACCCTAACGTAAGTGTTAGACCTTGATTTTTTCTAACCTAACCAAACCTTACGTAAGTGTTAAACCTTGATTATTTCTAACCTAACCTAACCTGACGTAAGTGTTAAACCTTGATTTTTCTTTTACCTTGTACAGTATAATATTCTCTTATTGATATGTCTCTTCTATATTATGTGTGTGTGTGTGCACACCATCATAAAATTAAGATGTTATTTTTACTACAACATAGGTATTGTGTCGGTATTTTGTCGGAAAAAGTGGAGTTTGGGGATGGGCCCAGTCTCTATTTCAATTAATCCCATATGTTCTGTTATTTCATTTACGCATTTCTCGTTTTACGCGGTACTCCGCGGGTTCAATTGACCACGTAAATGAAGACCCAACTGTACAGTAGTGCATAATCAAGTCTACCCCCATTAACATGTGTCGGCTCACCAGCTCCAAGAACCTTAGCATCTTCTATAGAGTAAGATTTTTTTAGAACCATTCCATTGTGATTTTGAGAGCTTCTACTGCCAAGATTGTTATGCCTAGCGTTCAAATCACCAATTAGTAAACAATCATCAGCAAAAATAATGTCAGGTAGATCACCAACTGTCAATAAATCAGCATGCACATAAGCATTAATAATGAACAGTGTAGTGTAGGGTTTCGTGATATAATGTGGTCTAGCACTCAGGATGGATGGAAACTCTAAGGTGGTGGTTTTCTTATATAATATAAGTTATATGGTAGACAGTCTGGTGCTGGAGATGCCGTGTGGTGAGGAGCTGCTCAGTGGACACGTTCGGTGAGTAGCGTGTTGAAGGAGGTAGATGTGCAGGAGCTTCGTTAGAGAAGATGTTGCCTGTTGCTGGCCTCCAGGTTGAATGAGAACGGGACAGCGAGGAGCTTGCTTGGAGGAGGTGTTGCGTGTTCAGGAACCGAGAGCAGAATAAGAGAGCTGGTTGGTGAGGAAGCTCAGAGAAGGACAGCTGGTGGGTCGCCATGCTCGCCGGCGGGAGTGAGGACCGCCAGGCAGGCGGAGGAGAAGCAAGGGCCGCCAGGCAGCGGCGGAGGAGGAGGTGTTGCGTGTTCAGGAAGAGAGGCCAGAATGAATCTCGATACGATACGAAGTCTTTAGTTAAGAGGTGAAAGAAGATTATTAGGAGTTGAAGGAAAAGTGGTGAAACTGAAATACAGTAGGAGTAGAAAGAATCTGGGCTCAACCAGATCGCTTCATCTTTCTTATTGGTGTTTTGTCTTTGTTCTGCTCCCTTGGGTCGTCAGACCTTTGTATTAATATTGGTTTATTTATATAATGCTGCTTATTATTATTATATTTGTTATTGTTGGAGTTAGTGAGCCCGCCCAGGTCCTTGTGTAACTGGGAGGGTAGTCACATTTTTTTTTTTTTTGAGGTGTTAGTTAATGTTAGTTGTGTTAGTCTAAAGGTACACTGTATGGAGAGGCCTGCCAGGTTCTTAGTGGAGCTGGTTGGTCACTCTCATCTTTTATTCCTCTAGTAATGTTTTATGTAGAAATGTGTATATTGAGGCAGGAGGTGATTCAATTACTTCTTCCTGGCTGATATAACTGGGAGGGTAATCACATTATTATTATTAATATTATTATATATATATATATATATATATATATATATATATATATATATATATATATATATATATATATATATATATATATATATATATATATATATATATATATATATATATATATATATATATATATATATATATATATTTTTTTTTGAGTTAGTGGGCCCGCCCAGGTCCTTCCTTGTAGTAGCTGGGAGGGTAGTCACATTTTTTTTACTAAGATGTTAGTTCAATGTTAAATGTTAAATATTAGTTATGTTAGTCTAAAGGTAGTATCGTATGAGAGGCCTGCCAGGTTCTTAGTGGAGCTGGTTGGTCACTCTCATCTTTATTCCTCTAGTAATGTTTTATGTAGAAATGTGTATGTTGAGGCAGGAGGTGGTTCAATTACTTCTTCCTGGCTGATATAGCTGGGAGGGTAATCACATTATTATTATTAATATTATTAATATTTTTTTATTTTTTTATTTATTTTTTATTTAATTTTTTTTTGAGTTAGTGAGCCCGCCCAGGTCCTTGTGTAGCTGGGAGGGTAGTCACATTTTTTTTTTTTTTTTTTGCTAAAGTGTTAGTTAAATGTTAGTTGTGTTAGTCTAAAGGTACATTGTATGGAGAGGCCTTCCAGGTTCTTAGTGCCTTTTATTTTCTCTATTAATGTTTTATATGTATATTGGGGCAGGAGATGGTTCAATTACTGTTTTCCTGGCTGATTTAAACCAACTGTGTTCTTGGAATTCTTCATTGTCTATATTATTTATCCAATTTTGGTAAGTTTCTGTGTTGAGTTCAGTCACTTTGTTCCAAATATTTGCGACTTTGTTGTATATTTCTACATTGATTGCTAGGAGGTTTGCTCTCTTGTGTAGCTGTTCATTATTGATGTGGTCTGTATATTTTATGTTATATATAAATTTGAGGGCTATATTGTGTACTGTTTGTAACCTTTTAATGCTCGTTTTACTAAGGGTGTTCAATGGGATGGGTGGGTAGTCCATAATTGATTTGACAAGGGCTATATAAATTTTTCTTTTGTTATTAATGCTAAGGTTCTTAAAACGTTTTATTTTTGATAATCTTATTCTTGCCTGTCGTTCTTTATCTTTTAAGTATTTTATATATCCAGTTTTTGTTAGTTTTAGTCCAAGCATCCTACCTTCAGTGTCGTATGGGTATAGTTCCTGGTCGACTATTACTGGACTTGTTTTGATCTTGGCTATTAGTATTATCTTGAATTTGTTCTTATTTGTCCTGATTTTCCATTTTTTCTCAAAATCATTTATATTTTTTATCGCTCTTACCGAGTAGCGTGCCATAAATTGGGTTGATTTTCCTGGGTATGATACAATTTGAGTAATATCATCAGCAAACATTACATATTCGCTAAAGGGAGTGGGTTGAGGTGTGTGTGAGGTATAAATTGTATATAGTGTTGGAGAAAGGCATCCTCCTTGAGGTACTCCATTCTCAAGATTAAACATGGTTCCCATAAAGTTTCCAATTTGAATTTGTGCTCTCCTATCATCTAAATAGTTACACAATATTCTTAGCAAGTGTTCGTTAAGTCCCAATTTTAATATTTTATATTTGCCTAAAATGCCAACTTTATCAAAAGCCTTAGAAACATCCCTAAAATTATATTGATCTGTTAAATCTTGCTTTTTCTATTGCAATTATTTCCGTTATTATTGTAGCTGGCTGCGTGGGTATTTCTATTGGGCATAACCATGTTGCTTGCTTTGGGGTTTTCCCATGTTGTGTTAAAAAGGCTATAAGTCTTGAATTTAATATTTTTCCAACAGTTTCCCGGTAATTTAATAAAGATTGGCCTGTAGTTTAATATTTCCTTATTGTCCTTAATACTCCTCCTTAGGAATACTATCATTTTAGCATATTTTAGTTTGTCTGAAAGTAACCAGTTATTAAGCATGCGTTATAAATGTATAATAGTGTATTTAAAATGTTTTCAGGTAGATTCATGATCATATTTTCGTGTATTACCTGTGAGCCCGGCTTTTCCTTAAATTCTCCTGCATTGTGCATCATTTCTCCCATGGTCCCCAACCCATCCCCTCATCTTCTATCCTTTCTTCGTGTTCACTATCAAAATCTTCATTTTCCTCGTCTGATATTTTAAAAACTTTTACCCATTCCCTTTTGAATGCTGACTCTTGTTCATTTTCCTCGTGCAGTTTTGTTCCATTTTGGTCTTTAATGTATGGTGTTTTTTGCTTGTTGTGCCCCATCATCTTGTTTATGGAAGTCCAAAATGTTTTTGTGTCTTTAGTCATGTCAGCCGCCATTATAATATCATTCCATTTTTATTGTTTGCTTCCTTACATGCGTCTCTTAATTTTATCTGTAGTGCTATCTGTGTCGTATATAGCCATCTGTTACTGCCGTGTCTTTCCATATACCTGTTTATTTCATTGTAATAGGTCTGGATTAATTTAACTTCTTCTGGTAGTCTGTTGTTGGGTAATGTTCTAAAGTGTGAAGTAGGAGTGTGTTTGGTTATAGATGTTTTTATTTCTGAGTGCAGTCTGTCCATTTCTGAGTCTATATCTTCTGTTGTTTTCCCTTGTAGGTTAATCGAGTGGTGATTACTTAAGTCGTCTTTGAAGCTGTCCCAGTCTGTTTTACTCATTTCAGTCTTCTTTTTTATTGGTATCTGTATATTTGCTGACAGTGTTAGTAGTATAATTGGCAGATGGTCACCGCTGCCTGTAAGAGGTTCCTGTATTATATGGTAATTGAAAAAGGCTTTGTTGTTGGTAAAAATTTTGTCTTGTGTCGATTGTGTATTGTGATTTCTCCAGGTTGGAAAGTTAGGACCCAGATGATTGATTTTCCCTAAATTTATTAATTGATTAAGGGCGTTTCCCACGACGTTATTATTTGTATTGTCAAAAATCCTATGTCTGGCGTTAAAGTCTCCTAAGATGTACATCGGATGACTATTGTTAGCCAATTTTAATAGGTCTTCTATAGGTAAGTAGGGTCGTCTCGGTGGGAGATAAGTAGTAGCAATAATTACGTCTCCTTGAGTTGTATTTATTTTCATTGCTAGAAATTCATCCTGGAAGTCATCAATTAGTTTAAATTTTAAGTTTCTTTTAACCGCTATCGCTACTCCGTCATTTTTCTCGCCCGATTTATTTCTTTGGTTTACATAATAGTTAAAGAGTTTTATGTTGTTGTTTTCTGTCTCACCGTGACCGTTTATTAGTATAATGTCAGGGTCAATTTCTTGATATATATTACTTAGGTTAATTCTCTCGGTCTTCCAGTTTCTTACGTTGTGTTGTATTATTCTTAAAGTTCTTACTGTTTGTCTATTGTCCATTATTTCTTATACTTGGATTGTGACAGTTGGAGTGGAGACCTATCGTCCTGTTTCCCGCTTCTGACTCTCCTAAACTCTGACGGGTCTACTATTTTAAAGTCATTGGTCGTAATCTTTAGTTTGTCCGTAGTGATTAGTGACCAGACGTAATCTTCACTTAGGGATTTTTCTTGATATGTCCACTTGTATATCCCTCCTTCACAGTTTTTTACTATTGTCCCTCCTGTTGGTCTCGATGTTGGGATTCCATGTTTTGTTGTAGTGATAACTTTTAATCCAATATCTTCAGCAGATTCAGGTTGTATATTGTGTTCAGTTTCCATCTTATCTTCTCTCCTCCTACTCCTTTGTCTTATAGTCTGTCCTTTTGTTATTTCTATCTTCTCTTTGTCACTTCTAGTCATTTGTCTGGGATCTCTATCAGTCGCTTGTGTTCCTTGTGTATCAGCTGTTGCTCCTTGCTCAAACCTTTGTTTGTCTAGATGTAGTCTTTCTCTCAGTTCGCTTGCATATGTTGCCTGAAATAGTTTTTCGGATTGTGGATTCTCTGGAAATATCATCTCTGGTAGGTTATTCAATTTAAAAATTTTCCTTAATTCCTCATTATATGATCCGGGTGCAATGATATTGTGCAAATGTGCATGGATCATACTAATCATTACCTTATCATGTATTGGCTCACTTAGGTTTAATATGGTGGATTCTGGTCTATGAGCCTCTTGGACCGCTCTCTTTGCTATTTCGACGTATGTCGTATCCTTCTTGTCTTGTTCCTTTTTCCTTGTTTCTTGTTCCTTGTACTTTATCATGTGTTTTTTATTGGGCATGCCATTGCTAACGTCCTATGTCCTATGTATGCATTCCCGTTTCTCTTACAGTTGAGACAGCCAACATGTGTATTCTTACATTCAGTGTAGGTATGGTCGTCGCCTGCACAATCTGAGCAGTACTTTTTTTCTTTTTCCGGACAGTCTCTCGTTGTGTGTTCTTCATATTTGTAGCAGGAGAAGCAAGTTTGCAGACTGATGAATGTCTCCTTCTTTATTTGATGTGGTGTGACTGACATGTTGAATATTAGAAAGCCCTGTTGTAAAACTTTCTCAGCCATTGACACTTCTTCAAAAGTAATCTTAAAACCATGAGTATAGTCTTTTATCTTAATGACTTCTTCAATCTTCATCCACCTGTTTTGGCGTTCCAGTTCATCTTTCAGGTCTTCCGATGTCTTCCTCCCGATCTCTTGGTCGACTTGACGAACGAAAACTGATCTTTTTGCTTTTTGTTCTGGTGGCATGACAACAACAAGGCCTTCATTGTAAAATATATCTCTGGCTTCTTTTGAAAGGATTTTATCTGAATCAAAGTCATCTTTACAGATTACTTTAAAACCTTCATTGGTGCTGAATATTCTTGTTAGTGGGACTTGCAATTTGTTGTAAGTGATTTCTGCCACTTTTCCCCTTCCAATAGAGTGTCCCTTATCTCTATGTTTTATTCTAATGCTAGTTGTCATCTTCTTGATTACATCTAATCCTACCTATAACACAGGGCTCCTGCCTGGGAGCAGTGACCCTGCCCCCCCCCTCTTGGACGGGCGTCGGGCTCGTAGGGTTCTGCACCCAGGTTACCTGTGACTATAGTTATATCTAAGAAAGTTGCCACCTACCGGTGACCCCCGAACAAGGGGTGCCCTGCACTATCACAGGTTCCCTTGCCGGATCGACCGTATCGCTAAGTCCCGCCCCCCGTTCAAAGAACGGAGTGCATGAGGGGGATGAAAAAAGGAAAGAAGAGGACTTAGAGAGTAGAAACAGCCTACCTACCATGCCACGTTCGGTTAGCCAATCAGAGCACCGCAGTAAACGTGCATGTATCACGCCACCGTGGGGCACCACTGATTGGCCAATCCAGGACGTAGACGCACGGGTAGTAGTCAAAATTTGGGGAGCCCAAATATTTGTTTTTTCCAAAAGTTGGAATTTCCCGTACAATCTGTGATGGTAATTACACCGTCACTATGTTGAGTAAGTACAATCACTAGGATTGAGTGTCTTATCACAACAAAGTTGCAGACTGCTCAAACATGCAGCAAAAGAGGCAGGTCTTCGCAGCTCCGGGTCCAGCAGTCGAATGAATCTCAATGGAGAGACAGAGCTTATATACACAGCAGCCGTGAGTCACCCGTGGGAAACCCCGGTCTTTTGACTCCGTTGCTAGGATACTGTGGCCCAGAAGCCCCTGGGCCGCTCGTTTGGTTGCTAGGGAAGACGTAGCAGGTGGCATGCGGCTACGCAGTTGTAGGGGAGACGTCCACTACAGTAGCATCTTGAAGTGTAATACTAGGGTGTGTCATAGGAGGGAAGATCAGCTAAAACTAATGGCCCATCACTTTTTTGGTAGATTTTAGTGCATATAAACAGAAAATAATTTCAGTTTCAATATTTTGCAACCTTTTGCTAGGTAAATTTTAGCGTGAAATTTATCGAAAATCTAACGTACAGCTGCATTAGTGCATTACAATTAAATAGTGAACATTGATTTCTGACTTCATTCTTTAACAACTCAACTAACAATATTTTTTTCTGTTTCAGATTCTGATGCATTTATAAGTTGATAATATTTGCGATGGCTGCTTGTGTCAGGACGAGGAACCAAAAATCCAGCCATCTCAGTCACTATCTTGGTCTGGGAGAGAGCTCTGAAGTCGGAGTTGCCTACATTGAGAGATGCTTTGAGATAATGGTGTTTTGACCAGGCACCAGTGAAAAGAACCAAAGAACTTACACAAACAAAGACATTGCCAGTGATATGACCAAAGCTGTCTTGGCAGCACAGTACACTCTGGCTAACGCTCAGTTCAAGCCCAGTCATAACAAGTCAGAAGAAGATTAGTGAGAGAGACTGTTAAATAGTTGTGCTGGCAAGAGATATCTCTTGGGAGAGGAAAACTTGCAGTTAAGGACAGCTTTGCTGCTAACTGACCAGTTATTTGGACATAATTACTTGCAAGTGCCCAATTGTTCTCGTCCTGAGTTTGGATGCAAGTGATCGTGACTGTAAATCCGAGGCCCACATCTCCTGTATTTGCAAGCGGGAACTGAAGATTCCTGTGATCGAACTGGCATTTGTCAAAGCACAGAGAGAGAAGACTGGCAGTATAGGGGCTCTCATGATTTCTAGCCAAGATATTCCGGAGTCCAAGAGACAGGAGGCTGCCACAGAGAGACAGAAGAGAAGAAGAGTTGCCGAGGAAAAGAGACTTGAGAAGGCCCAGGGTGAGGTAAAAAAGGCCGATGATTGGAGTCAAGCTGATTCAGAGTTTAATGACTTCCCCATGGCTGATCCAAGTGCTGACCAGGAGAATGGTGACTTTGTCCCTAACCCAGAAAATAATGATCCCAAACCTTCCAGGCATAAGATTCGAAATCGGAAAGATATCCCGAGCATAGCTCTGGCCAGCATGCTACACCACACTGATCTCAGAGAAACTGCAGAGATAGCAACAGCTGCCTGGATTGACGGTGGTTTGATAACACCTGATGATGTTCACCTGGTGATAGATCATAACAAAGTAAGGAGAGCTCAGGAGAA
>NW_024725201.1:0-19176 GCF_018991925.1 Homarus americanus | reverse complement strand
TGTTACCTGCCAGAGGGTTGTGGGACCAGAGTGTGTTACCTACCAGAGGGTTGTGGGACCAGAGTGTGTTACCTACCAGAGGGGTGCGGGACCAGAGTGTGTTACCTGCCAGAGGGTTGTGGGACCAGAGTGTGTTACCTACCAGAGGGGTGCGGGACCAGAGTGTGTTACCTGCCAGAGGGTTGTGGGACCAGAGTGTGTTACCTGCCAGAGGGTTGTGGGACCAGAGTGTGTTACCTGCCAGAGGGGTGAGTAAGGCGGTGTAGGTTGGAAGTGAGGCAGGAACACGAGTCTTGACCCTTAGCAAAATGAAGTGGGGAGACCATTAACCAACACGTCATCATTAGCCAGCACGTCACCATTAACCATCAACTCGTCACGATTAACCAAGGCGTTACCATTAACTAACACGTCACCATTAACTAACAGGTCAACATAAACCAACACGTCACCATTAACCAACACATCACCATTACTAGCACTTTACTCTTATGCTACACGTCACCATTAACCAACACGTCACCATTAACCAGCACTTTACTCTTATGCTACACGTCACCATTAACCAACACATCACCATTAACTAGCACTTTACTCTTATGCTACACGTCACCATTAACCAGCACTTTACTCTTATGCTACACGTCACCATTAACCAACACATCACCATTAACTAGCACTTTACTCTTATGCTACACGTCACCATTAACCAACACATCACCATTAACCAGCACTTTACTCTTATGCTACACGTCACCATTAACCTGCTCGTCAACATTAACCAACATGTCACCATTAACCAACGCGTCACCAAACACAGCAATAGGTGTGTGTCGTCCGCTGTAACATTATTTAAAGATTAATTTCGTTTTGTAATGAGGAACAAATATAACACAGACTCATCAGCTTCCTAATGGGACGACATAAAGGTGGTCAGGTATACTTCAGCCGGAGACAAATATGAGCTTAGGTTTGGTTAGGTTAGGTTGAATTATTTCATGATAGTTTTGTTGGGTCGATTTCTTAGGTTGTGTTGGGTTGGCATAAGTAGTTTAGGTTATATTAGGTTAGGTTAAATAACTCATTGATAATTAGGTTAGGTTGAAATTACATACTGATAGTTAGTAAAACAAAATTATTGTGTGTACAGTACGTGTATGATACTCAAGGCTCCTGACAGGACAGTGTGTGCAAACCACAGCTTAATGTACAATACTACACAGAACTCTTGACAGTTAGCATCTGAACTTCAGCCTTACTTACTGAAGCTGTTTCAGAGAGTAGTGAGGGAGGCGCCATACTCTAGGTTCTTGAGATAACTTGATATACACGGTTCAGTAATCAATAGACTGTTGAAAATCCCATATTTTAAATTATTGTATTTAAGTCAAATTATTGTCCGTGAAACAGTAGGCTATCGTTGCTCATAACATAACGCGTTTGAATATTCAATTGATATATACAATCGTACCAAAGGAGAGGAAAATATTTTATTTTTTACTTGTACCTAGTCTAAGGAATCTCATTGTTTATATTACAAAAACTGAAAGATGAGAATTTGTTCATTAGTTCATATAATACAAGTTCCTAATTTTATCCACATACATCGAGAAATATCCCATGTACAAATAAAACAAGTCATGATGCTATACACTGTAGAGCCGGGCATATTTATGACCCCTACAGGTAATTCATCATATCAGACTGCTGTACTATTAAGGTGTCAGGTGCCATTAACAACTAAGAGTGACAACAGACAATAAAAGGTGGCTTATTATTATAATACAAAGTAGTTATTTTTATGTGTATTAATGCAACGTCATCCTTAAGGGAAGTGAATCCTGAGGCGAAGTAGTAGTTAATTTTCTTTCAATTATGACATTATAATCAATCTGTAAGTGGTATAGATAGTAACAAGTGATCCTGGGACCGGCTGCTGGCACGAGGAACAACATTGATGGCCATTAAAAATTTAGATTGTTTGGGCCGAAATACTGTTACTTACGAAACACTGCTAGCATGTATTGGCAAGGGCAGCCCGGAACCGTCAGGAACTCCGCCGATTGGATCCCATAGGCCACCCTTCTTCGCCAATCTCCTTAGGCGCTGAAGCAACTGAGGGTCTTCAGGACTCCGCCGAGAGGGCCAGAACAGCCGTCCTCACACCCCCAAGGAGTGATGCTAGCGAAGGTCCCGCTGGACCCCCGAGTAAAGTTGAGACTTTTCCTCTATTTCTCTTTAAGACAGAGAGGCAACACTGTCTAGTGACGCTAAGAGTATCTACTGTCATATCTTGATATATTATTACTTATTTTAAAGTGGAGTCCACAACACACCGAGACTTTGGTGTTCTGTTAACATATAGCATGAGACTTGGCCTGCTGCTGTACTGTGGCCCTGACAAGATCATGTAGTGCGGGACATCACCAGATACTCCTGCGTTGGCCTCAGACATATTCCCAAATTGATGCTGTGTCCTTTTACTGGTGGGTAGTGGACATGTTACTGCTCCAGTAGACATAAATTATAATTTATTTATTTCACGTGAGTGGGAGTAGTAAAAGTTACCTTATATTCAGAGTAAACGGAGGTATGACCTGAACGACTGGTGATAAGTACTCAAGGGTCTTATGCTGTGTTGGTGTGTGAGTTGCTACTGAGTGAGCCGCTGTCCACAAGGACCTCTACCCACACTACGCTCGACCTGTAGATGGGCCAGTAATTATGGTTACTGACTATACTATCACCATCGACCTGTACCAGCCACTTGTAATACCCAAAGCTCACTAGTAACGTCCATTATATCGTATATTAAATGTTCATCTCTTTATTTGTACGTCATCCCATGCTAGATTACACGAACCTGGCATGCTATCACCGTGATACGAACAGTAGGCAGGATACAGTCGCCATAGGCATCATAGGTAAGGTAGAATGTAAACCAGCTTATTCATGCTACCCGTCGTCACCTCCTCCAACATTCATCCGGCGCATATAGAGCGACGACATCCACTCCTACGTGTCATCCATCAGTCCAAGTAAAATAATGATTACCACATCCATAGTGGATTATATAGCACACACACACACACACACACATAATAATGGAAGCCCCTCGAAATCGAGGATGGTCGACCCAAGGGCTTCCTAGGCGTGAATTTGTTAAAGTGTAGAAGCTGTAGCCAACACAACAACCACACCCTAAGTTAACGAGCTGCATGACCCAGTGTCAAGGAATAGTCCGAGAAGACTGGACAGCTCGCCAACTGCACTGGCTAACCATTACCCCGGAACACGATCCGCAAATCGATTAACATCCAGGGTCCCAATTACTGCTGGGTAGACAGAGGCAAATGGCGTAAAGAAACTTGCCCATAGTTTCACCCTGCCCGAGGATCGAACTCGGGCAGGATGCTGACCATTTCACCACAGGTCACACACACACACACACACAAGACCCACGTCAATAACTCACCATTTATTACGTGGAGGATCCCTCAGGAGGCTCCTACAGTGTGTTGCCACTTTATCATCCACCAACTTACACACTATCATACTGCTCCTGGAAGACACTGAACACATCGTCGGGCTTTCAGCACAACTCATCCTGGCCGTGAAAATCATCACTTCATAATGCTGACTGTATATAAATATGAAACAACTACGTCACACTTATTGACTTTCTGCCTCATTTTTACACAATTGCAGGTCACAATTGTTTCTTTGACTTTGACAACACAACATACATATAATGTTTCTCTCTATTATTATTATTATTATTATTATTATTATTATTATTATTATTATTATTATTATTTCTCTTATATTTTCGCCCCCCAGGCCCTGATGTGGATCATTGACCTGTGACCTGACTAATCCCGTAAAAAAAAATGTGAAGATTGTCAATAAGTTACTGGGGACTGTATACCGATAACATTACATGAGTTACTGGTGCCTATAATTATAACTATAACATTAGTTTATATCTCCCACCCAGCGAGGATAATAGAAATAATGAAATATGAGTACTTGTGATCGTAATTCAAAACTTGTGCACCAGCTGACTAACGTCTCAGGTTGACTCACTGTATCTCCTTAACTCACAGAAACAAACACCAAAGTCTCGGTGTGTTGCGGACGCCACTATAAAATAAGTGATAATATATCAAGATATGACAGTAGATACTCTTAGCGTCACTAGACAGTGTTGCCTCTCTGTCTTAAAGAGAAATAGAGGAAAAGTCTCAACCTTACTCGGGGGTCCAGCGGGACCTTCGCTAGCATCACTCCTTGGGGGCGAGGACGGCTGTTCTGGCCCTCTCGGCGGAGTCCTGAAGACCCTCAGTTGCTTCAGCGCCTAAGGAGATTGGCGAAGAAGGGTGGCCTATGGGATCCAATCGGCGGAGTTCCTGACGGTTCCGGGCTGCACCTTGCCAATACATGCTAGCAGTGTTTCGTAACTAAAAGTATTTCGGCTTGAACAATCTAAATTTTTAATGGCCATCAATGTTGTTCCTCGTGCCAGCAGCCTGGAGGCCATTGGTTCATCTCTACACCCGTGGGAACAACTAAGTCGGTTGTGTACAACAGCGTCAGAGAATTATAGCAGCCTTACAGTAAGAACGGCACCAGTGTCTTAAGGCTCATTAAGGCATCACGTATTGGTTAATACAAAAGGTGTTACCAAGTTAATGGCCGACAATCCAATTTTTATTGTCATTTTTCCTTCTGATTTTTTTACACTTTAGTTTACATTTGTATTAAATTTAACACTTATTGTCATTTTTTCCTTACAGTAATACATACAAATGAAAAGCTTTATACAAAACATAACGTAACGTAACGTAACGTAACGTAACCTGCTTTAGGTATATTTGAATATCTTATGATTGTAAATGACGTCTTATATGAAACAGTGATAATATTACTATGTGTAAATTAATTTACATTCTTATAACAATAAAAAGTATTCCTTTACCCCTACTTAGCGGACACACACACTGGCCATAGGTGACCCTGTAGGTCATCATATTAGGTCCACGTGAATAGTTTAAGAAACTTAACCTTAAGGAATATTACTTAACTCTTATCTTTATAAACACAGGATGATCATGACGCGTTATATGATATATTCTAAACAATGTAAATGTCAACATAAGTTTGGGAGAAAAACAACTGAATCTAAAGTTACTTAAAACAACAGTAAAGACTTAAACTGTACACATGAGAGGAAAACAAATATCATAGTAATAAATAACTAATTAAACCCTGAAACTAAATACGTATATTTAGATGTTCTTTGTCTTTTATACAATATTGTTAACACAGTAATGACTTTAATACATATTGAAACAATTAAAAGAAAAAAGAAAAAAAAAACACCGATCAACCTCGACCCGGAGGGCCAGATGACCCCTGGACAGCTCTGAGCTTGACCAGCACGTTCGTGTTTATATTATTATCTCGACTGAATTATATTACAAAGTCACTTATGAGTTTTTCAATGTTGTTTTGATAATATTTACTTATTCTCACCCAAATGTTAACAACTAGCGTCTTAAAGAATACGACCACAACTAAATAAAGGCGGAAATTCACGGAGGTAACTTGGTGTAACTGGCTAGACTCCCCAAGGTGCCACAGACCTGCCATCGTCTAGTAGTCTTTCATCGTGTAGCACAACTGAGGCTATACATACGAACACGTTTACTATATAGCTGGAGTATTTTACACGTTTCTTATACAGCCACTACTGAGAGAGGGGGAGGGAGGGAGGGAGGGAGGCTACACGATCAACCCATAAATCAGGTATAGCTTGTCGAGGACGGGCTACGGGGCAATGTAAACAATGGGGCTACTAAGACTATAGGTATACGTAGGCTCCGAGTCCACGCCAGGCCAGGACTGAGATGATGCCGTCACTAGCAGCGTCCTCAGCGGATATTACACGACTTGTATCTCGTCCATCTCTCCCTGGGTGAGGAGGGGGGAGGGGGAGGAGGAGGGGGAGGAGGAGGGGTAGGGGAAGGAGGAGTGGGGGGGAAGGGGAGGGGGAGAAGGAGAAGAGGAGGAAGAAGAGGAGGGACGTAAAGGGGAAGAGGAAGAAGAAGAGGCGGAGGAAGGAGAAGGAAGAAGATAAGGAGTAGGAGGAAAGTGAGAAGGAAGAAAGAAGGAAAAAGAGGAGAGAAGAGAAAGAAGATGGAAGAAAGACAGAGAAGGGGAGGGGAGAAGAATGGACTCAAAGCGAACAGTAGCAAGTTTCAGTGTTGGTGGTGGTGGTGGTGGCGGTGGTGGCAGTGGTGGTGATAACAGCAGTGGTCACGTTAGTAGTAGTATTAGTGGTGATTTTAAGTGGTGCAGATGACGTGGTGGTGAGTGGTGATACGTGGTGGTAGTCACAGACATGGTGGTGGTAGTGATGATAATAGCAGTGGTAGTGGTGGCAGTAGTAGCGGTGGTGATAATAGCA
This sequence comes from Homarus americanus, assembly GCF_018991925.1. Taxonomy (NCBI): domain Eukaryota; kingdom Metazoa; phylum Arthropoda; class Malacostraca; order Decapoda; family Nephropidae; genus Homarus; species Homarus americanus. The sequence continues at coordinate 12,707 of NW_024725201.1, read as the reverse complement.
ATGGTCACACAGTCCTGTCGTAACTGGCTGGCGGGTCTCAGGTGACACGTCGGGTCGGAAGGGGACAGAACAAAGCCTCGGCATCCGTCACCCCCCTCCTTCCCTCCCAGACAGTTAACAGTCACAAAACGTCTCGACCTGTAAACACCTCAGCCCTGGGAACACTCGCAGAAACCGGAGAGAGTCCCTGAGAAAACCCTGTAGAAACCGCCGTGGCCCGAGGGATGGACTAGCCGAGAAAATCATAACGAATTTCAGGAAAGCTCTTTAGGCTCCTCCACCCGTCCGTCCGCCTCATGGGAAAAGGTTTTCTTTGCCATTTTAAAAGATTTGGAGCCACAATGAGGGATTTTTCACCGCTAAGGGTAAGGGTTAGAGGAGGTGGTGGGGAGGGGGGGATGAAGAGAAGGGGAGGGGGTGAAGGGAGGGGAAGGAGTGTATAGGGGGAGGTAGTGAAGAAGGAGGGGTGGACGGTGGTATCCCACACACCCACTTTATGTAATGGAGGTTTAGAATGCACTACCAAACACACTTATCATATACGCCTCAAAAATATTATCACATCATCACTAACTAATAAAACACAAGACTTGGTGAGTTATGTGTGAAGGGGATCATTCAGGTGGTGTGATAATACAATGTGAGAGAGAAACTTCACTAAATGGAGGAGGAGACACACACGTCCTCCCCATGGCTCCCACACACTCGCCGATAAATACGATACGATACGAAGTCATTAGTTAAGAGGTGAAAGAAGATTATTAGGGTTGAAGGAAAAGTGGTGAAACTGAAATACAGTAGGAGTAGAAAGAATCTGGGCTCAACCAGATCGCTTCATCTTTCTTATTGGTGTTTTGTCTTTGTTCTGCTCCCTTGGGTCGTCAGACCTTTGTATTAATATTGGTTTATTTATATAATGCTGCTTATTATTATTATTTTTATTATTGTTGGAGTTAGTGAGCCCGCCCAGGTCCTTGTGTAACTGGGAGGGTAGTCACATTTTTTTTTTTCTGAGGTGTTAGTTAAGTGTTAGTTGTGTTAGTCTAAAGGTACACTGTATGGAGAGGCCTGCCAGGTTCTTAGTGGAGCTGGTAGGTCACTCTCATCTTTTATTCTCTCTATTAATGTTTTATGTGTATATGTGTATATTGGGGCAGGAGGTGGTTCAATTACTTCTTCCTGGCTGATGTAGCTGGGAGGGTAATCACATTATTATTATTATTATTTTTTTTCCGATGGAGTTAGTGAGCCCGCCCAGGTCCTTGTGTAGCTGGGAGGGTAGTCACATTTTTTTTTTTATTTTTTTTTTTTTACTAAGATGTTATGTTAAATGTTAAATGTTAAATATTAGTTATGTTAGTCTAAAGGTACACTGTATGGAGAGGCCTGCCAGGTTCTTGTGGAGCTGGTAGGTCACTCTCATCTTTTATTCTCTCTATTAATGTTTTATATGTATATTGGGGCAGGAGATGGTTCAATTACTTTCTTCCTGGCTGATTTAAACCAACTGTGTTCTTGGAATTCTTCGTTGTCTATATTATTTATCCAGTTTTGATATGTTTCTGTGTTAAGTTCAGTCACTTTTTTCCAAATATTTACAGCTTTGTTGTGTATATCTACATTGATTGCTAAGAGGTTTGCTCTCTTGTGTAGCTGTTCATTATTGATGTGGTCTGTATATTTTATGTTATATATAAATCTAAGGGCCATATTTTGTACTGTTTGTAACCTTTTAATGCACGGTTTACTAAGGGTGTTCAATGGGATGGGTAGGTAGTCCATAATTGATTTGACAAGGGCAATATAAATTTTTCTTTTGTTATTAATGCTAAGGTTCTTAAAGCGTTTTATTTTTGATAATCTTATTCTTGCCTGTCGTTCTTTATCTTTTAAGTATGTTATATATCCTCTTTTTGTTAGTTTTAATCCAAGCATCCTGCCTTCAGTGTCGTATGGGTATAGTTCCTAGTCGACTATTACTGGACTTGTTTTAATCTTGGCTATTGGTATTATCTTGAATTTGTTCTTATTTGTCCTGATTTTCCATTTTTTCTCAAAATCATTTATGTTTTTTATCGCTCTTACCGTGTAGAGTGCGATAAATTGGGTTGATTTTCCTGGGTATGATACTATTTGAGTAATATCATCAGCAAACATTACATATTCGCTAAAGGGGGTAGGTTGAGGTGTGTCTGAAGTATAAATTGTATATAGTGTTGGAGAAAGGCATCCTCCTTGAGGTACTCCACTCTCAAGATTAAACATAGTTCCCATAAAGTTTCCAATTTGAATTTGTGCTCTCCTATCATCTAAATAGTTACACAATATTCTTAGCAAGTATTCGTTAAGTCCCAGTTTTAATATTTTATATTTCAAGCCTAAATGCCAAACTTTATCAAAAGCCTTAGAAACATCCCTTAAAATTATATTGATCTGGCTACCCTTGCTTTTTTCTATTGCAATTATTTCCGTTATTATAGCTATTGCAGTTAGGGTATTTCTATTGGGCATAAATCCATGTTGTCTGTTGTTAGTTTTCCCATGTTGTGTTAAAAAGGCTATAAGTCTTGAATTTAATATTTTTTCCAATAGTTTCCGGTAATTTCTAATAAAGATATTGGCCTGTAGTTTAATATTTCCTTATTGTCCTTACCCTCCTTAGGAATAAATATCATTTTAGCATATTTTAGTTTGTCTGGAAAGTAACCAGTTATTAAGCATGCGTTATAAATGTTTAATAGTGTATTTAAATTGTTTTCAGGTAGATTCATGATCATATTTCGTGTAATACCGTGAGCCCAGGGGGCTTTTTTCCCAATTTCAGACAGGCAATTATTTCCATTATTGGTTATTATTTGATTATTAGGTAATAAGTTATAGTCTGCTATATTGCCTTGGGTGATTCCTATGTATTTGTCTTCCCATTTCTTTCATCCTTTCGTGTTCACCATCAAAATCTTCATTTTCCTCATCTGATATTTTAAAAACTTTTACCCATTCCCTTTTGAATGCTGACTCCTGTTCATTTTCCTCGTGCAATTTTGTTCCATTTTGGTCTTTAATGTATGGTGTTTCTTGCTTGTTGTGCCCCATCATCTTGTTTATGGAAGTCCAAAATGTTTTTGTGTCTTTAGTCATGTCAGCCGCCATTATAATATCATTCCATTTTTTATTGTTTGCTTCCTTACATGCGTCTCTTAATTTTATCTGTAGTGCTATCTGTGTCGTATATAGCCATCTGTTACTGCCATGTCTTTCCATATACCTGTTTATTTCATTGTAATAGGTCTGGATTAATTTAACTTCTGGTAGTCTGTTGTTGGGTAATGTTCTAAAGTGTGAAGTAGGAGTGTGTTTGGTTATAGATGTTTTTATTGCTGAGTGCAGTCTGTCCATTTCTGAGTCTATATCTTCTGTTGTTTTCCCTTGTAGGTTAATCGAGTGGTGATTACTTAAGTCGTCTTTGAAGCTGTCCCAGTCTGTTTTACTCATTTTCAGTCTCTTTTTTATTGGTATCTGTATGGGGCTTGTTGACAGTGTTAGTATAATTGGCAGATGGTCACTGCCTGTAAGAGGTCCCTGTATTATATGGTAATTGAAAAAGGCTTTGTTGTTGGTAAAAATTTTGTATGGTGTCGATTGTGTATTGTGATTTCTCCAGGTTGGAAAGTTAGGACCCAGATGATTGATTTTCCCTAAATTTATTAATTGATTAAGGGCGTTTCCCACGACGTTATTATTTGTATTGTCAAAAATCCTGTGTCTGGCGTTAAAGTCTCCTAAGATGTACATCGGATGACTATTGTTAGCCAATTTTAATAGGTCTTCTATAGGTAAGTAGGGTCGTCTCGGTGGCAGATAAGTAGTAGCAATAATTACGTCTTCTTGAGTTGTATTTATTTTTATTGCTAGAAATTCATCCTGGAAGTCATCGATTAGTTTAAATTTTAAGTTTCTTTTAACCGCTATAGCTACTCCGTCATTTTTCTCGCCCGATTTATTTCTTTGGTTTACATAATAGTTAAAGAGTTTTATGTTGTTGTTTTCTGTCTCACCGTGACTGTTTATTAGTATAATGTCAGGGTCAATTTCTTGATATATATATTACTTAGGTTAATTCTCTCGGTCTTCCAGTTTCTTACGTTGTGTTGTATTATTCTTAAAGTTCTTACTGTTTGTCTATTGTCCATTGTTTCTTATACTTGGATTGTGACTGTTGAAGTGGAGACCTATCATCCTGTTTCCCGCTTCTGACTCTTCTAAACTCTGACGGGTCTACTATTTTAAAGTCATTGGTCGTAATCTTTAGTTTGTCCGTAGTAATTAGTGACCAGACATAATCTTCACTTAGGGATTTTTCTTGATATGTCCACTTGTATATCCCTCCTTCACAGTTTTTTACTATTGTCCCTCCTGTTGGTCTCGATGTTGGGATTCCATGTTTTGTTGTAGTGATAACTTTTAATCCAATTTCTTCAGCAGATTCAGGTTGTATATTGTAATCAGTTTCCATCTTATCTTCTCTCCTCCTAGAGAGAGTAATACAAATCAAGGTGTATATATACAGAGGAGGGTGAGACCAGGTCCACAATGGTCAGGTATTAGGTAATGACCCTACTAATCTTTAAATAGCACACAACGGTTGGTGGTCAGGTCAGATGGTCAAGTGACCCGGCCTTCTCACCTGATCACAAATCTTCTTAATTACAAAGTTGTCCAGCTTGTACATGCCGTTACTCAAATTCATGTTGAATGCTTCGGTATGTTTAATAAGGCTAGATTCTATGATGTTCCTACTGTCAATTGACTTACATGGTAATATTGAGGAGGCATTATCCCAGTCAATGCAATGCTTGTTATCCCTCAAATGAAGGAATACAAATATATATATAATATTGGCTCAAACCTTAAATACCCTAGATCTTTCATAGACAAATGCTTAAACATTACTAAGAAAACTTTTTATAGAACTGACCCCAAGCCCACCCATGACCATAAGAATATCTTAATATTACCATTTCACAAAAATTTCTCACACATTCCTGCACAGCTAAAAACCTGGAACGTCAATGTGGCATTTAAAAACTCATGCACTGTTAAACAAATGTTAATCAAGAACTCCCCCAACAACACAATTAGTTGCATTTATAAAGTTCCTTGCAAGGAATGTAATATGTTTTACTTAGGCCAGACAGGTAAAAGATCTTAAAATCAGAATTAAACAACACAAATACAGTGTTAGAACAGGCCAGAACTAATGCTCTTTTTCATTTGGAGATGTAAATATATATATATATATATATATATATATATATATATATATATATATATATATATATATTGTTACGAACCCCTCCACCAATTATCATGATCTACCTACCCAGCACTACGAACCACGCCATCTATTGTCCTCATCTACCTACCCAGCACCACGAGCAACGCCATCTAGGGACGAGACACGAGTATGACTCGTCTTAGTTACCACTCCGGGGTTTCCCTTCTCCATATCCTGGTTGTTGCTTCACTTCCTCCAAGTCTTCTTTGTCAGCTCGAGTTCGAGGAGAGTTCACTACACTCTGGGAAGTGACCACAGGATCATCTATCCTCTAAACCTACAGCACAGTGACTACCTACCGTCTTCTACAATACTCAGCCTTGCTCGTCAGCCATCTCAGCTCCTCACTTAAGTATTTGTAATCTTGTATTGCCTCTCCCACCTCCACCTTGCTTCACTATTGTTTTATGTTTTATTAATATGTACATACTGTTAATGTTTAGGTTAAGTTTGGTTAAGGGTAATTTATAAGCTGAATATTTTGTTAAGGGATTTATGGTACTTTATTATACACAACGAAAACTCGCATCCATTGTCTACCCTTTTATAGTCCGATTGTCTTTGTTTTGTTTTTTTGTTACCTGTTGGGATCTGGGTAGACGTTTAACTATATTCTAAATCCCCAACTCGTAACAAATGTCGACCGTGACAGGACACGACCTTAAGTACCATATTCCTTCCTCCCTTGTTACTCGTTAATTATTCCTCCCAGTCACTTCTGTTCACAATTGCTTTACGGTGGTTTAAAGTTTCCTTCATATGTGTGTGCATATATTGGTATTATCGTACAGTAAGAGTGACAGACGTAGGATATTAGGTTCCAAGTGTCATAAGGCTTACCTGTTATTACACGTGGCAGTCGTGTAGTAAGTCTTATCGAGTGTAGGGAAGAATCCGGATCTGTTTAATGCCGTACCCTCACTCCAGAGTAGGCTGTTCCATAGTCACTAGTTTAGGGTGAAGTGATATCTTGGGACGCCCTGCTCTACCAGGACCCCATAATTATAAAGCCTCCATTATTGTTCTTCTCATTATCTCATTCGGGGTCAATCATACCATTTATCAGGGTTGTTAATCCGGATCTTTATATTAATGCCGTAATACGCCCTTCCTCTTTCAAGTATATCAGTGTTGTTAATCCGGATCTTTATATTAATGCCGTAATACGCCCTACCTCTTTCAAGCATATATCAGGGTTGTTAATCTGATCTTTATATTAATGCCGTAATATTCTTAATTTTTCAAGTCTTATCCTTATCTAAGGATCTTCTCAGAAGAACACAATCATAAGTGTAATTTCCTAGGTATAAGTTGGTTAGTTTCCGGGACTTTCTGGTTATCCACTGCCGTGATATTTTCTAGGGTTATCCACTTATCTTATCTTTTGACCATTAGTTAATTTATCCTATTTTTCTTAACAATGGCCACCTCAGGTTTTGATCTCCAGGATTTTATTGAAAATCCTTCCGTAGCTAAATTACGTGTTAATATCCTGAAGAAAGAATGGAAAGAAATAGTCAACTATTACAATATCCCATTTTCACAGCAACTGACTAAGGAAATGTTAAAAAATCATGTGATTGAAGTGTTGGTTCAACAAGAAGTTTTAAAAGAATCCGCTGTTGACAGATTAACGCCCATGTCCAAGAAACTTCAACCACTATCCACCACCCCTCCTCACTCAGAAGTTGCTTCAGGTCTGGCTAGCCCTCAAAAAAAAACACAAAGAGTAGACGCCTTAGAACTAGAACGAGCAAGGTTCGAGTTCCAAATCAAAATGAAAGAACTCGAGTTGGAGCATGATTCGGAACAGGCCAAGTTGGAACATGAGGAAAGGATGGAACAGGCCAAGTTGGAGCAGGAGGTTAGACTGAAAGAACTACAGGTTAGAGAGATAGAAGTCACCTTAACATCGGAGTCTAAATCAAAAGAAGTGGCATTAAAAGAGAAACTAGCTGCTTTTAACCCTGCTACTGCTTCTTCCCTTGTTCCCGGGTTTGATGAATCCGATATGGACGGGTCATTTAGGACTTTTGAGAAAATAGCCGGGAAGAATGAGTGGCCCAAGGACCAGTGGGTGTCGGTGTTAGTTCCTAAATTATATGGTAAGGCTCGTAGAGTTTATAACTGTTTAGACCAGACTGATGACTATGATAACATAAAATAGAATATCCTCACCTCTTATGCTATCACGCCAGATGGATACCGGCAGAAGTTTCGTAAACTAACCAAACCACACACACCTTGTTGAGTTTGCCTCAAGAAAGCTTAGGTTTTAAGAAGTGGTTAGAGTGTTGTAGAGACCTCCACATTTCAGATTTGTTAAATTTGGTAGTCCTGGAGGAGTGGAAGAGCAAGATACCATTTCACATCTTGAAGCATGTGGAGGAGCGTGGAGAGGTTAATTTAGGGCGTGCTGCTGAGCTGGCTGATGCGTACGCTTTGTTGGTGGAATCACTGGGCAGTAGAGAACGTGGTACTTCCCGACATGTTAGGTCCTCCTCTGATGATAACCTTGGGAATGTGAGTGGTAGGTCGAAAGGTCCCACACCTACTCCCCCCGATGCAACCAAGCTTACTTGTTCTTACTGTAAAAACCCAGGCCATACGATCCAGACTTGTAAACACCCAAAGTGTCGAATTGTTAAAAGTAGTTCCCTGGATCCCAAATCCAAACCAATAGCAAACACCAATGTGGAAAGGCCCCATCAGGATCTCTTCTCTTCATTCACCTATGAGGGAAAAATTTCAATCATGGAGGGGTCTCGTTCTTTCCCTATTCGTATACTACGTGATACGGGCGCAGCACAATCTATCCTCCTGTTTAACGTCATTCCTGATATATCTACCGCATTTACTAACGAGAGTGTTCTAATTTCAGATCTCTCATCCCATTCTTCCTATCCCTTAGCTAAAGTGCACCTCCAATGTCCCTTGATTACTGGGAAGTGCAAATAGCCATTAGGAAAGACCCAATGCCTGTGTGCGGCATTCATTTATTATTGGGTAATGACTTGGTAGGAGATCTAGTGGTTCCCAACATAAAGACAGTCGACTCTCCCTTACCTGTCAACTCCACCACTGACCTTGAAGAAACTATTCCTCACCTTTTCCGATCTTGTGCTGTCACCCGGTCACAGAGTGTGCGAAATGGGCCCTCTTCATCTGAAACCACCTCCAATATCTTCCTACCCACAGAAGATCTGTACAATAAGACCATTAGTAGGGATGAGCTCATTAAAGCCCAACAATCTGATCCATCTGTGTTCAAACAGGTGATGAAAGACCTCAGTGTGGACCATTGTACATCTTCGGCTTACCACCCACCGTCCCAAGGTTGCTTGGAACGGTTCCATCAAAACTTTCAAATCAATGCTAATATACTATCTCCCCTCAACTATATAATCCATACTCCTGATCGCAGGAAAGATTCACAACTTGTTCACATTAATCTCTTGAAACTTTACCATTCCAGGCAGTCAGAGGAAGACATCCCAGAGGCTATAAGCCAACCTGTATTGCATACGGTTTTGTCAGGGCCGGAGCCGGAGACAGATGACATGGATCTATTAGAGAATTTAGACTTCCCTCTACCTAAAGAAAACCCTGCTAACAGTCACATACTCAACAACTTGGATGAGTATTTTTCTGTTCTGAATCCATCTCAAGCAAAAGATCTCGCTAAGTTATCATCAACATTTCCTAAAGTCACGTCAGACCTCCCAGGGTTTTGCAATATACTTAAACATGATATTAAGATAATCTCAGATGATGTACAACCCATTAGGCAATCAGCCTAACGACTAAATCCACAAAAAAGAGAGATTATGAAAAAGGAGGTAGACTTTGTGTTAAAACATAACTTATCTGAGCCTAGTACCCTCCCCCTGGGCTTCACCTTGCCTTCTCATTCCAAACCCGATAGCACTTTTCGTTTCTGTACCGATTATCGTAAAGTGAACCAGGTCACTGTCTCAGACTCCTACCCTTTACCTTTGATTGAAGATATAATAGACAGCATAGGCTGTGCAAAATTTATCAGTACCGTGGACCTGTTGAAAGGATATTATCAAGTGGGACTCACGGATAGGGCAAAAATAATCTCGGCATTTATAACTCCATTTGGTCTTTTTCAATATTTGGTTATGGCGTTTGGCTTTTCTAATGCTCCGGCCACATTCCAGAGGGCCATCAATTACCTAATTCAAGACCTAGGTGGGACGTTCGCCTCCCTGGATGACCTGGTGGTGGTGTCGGACGGCTGGGACGAACATCTGGTGCGTTTGGAGATACTGTTCGCACGACTGCAAGAGACTGGATTCACCATAAACCTGGCTAAATCTGCTTTTGGCCGGGCCTCCGTGACTTACCTGGGACATATCGTTGGGCATGGCATGGTGAGACCCAAGGACGCAAACGTTAAAGCCATCTTATCCTTCCCCACTCCAAGGACGAGGAAGGAACTCATGCGCTTCCTGGGGATGTGCGGCTAATACCGTCGGTTCTGCAGTAACTTCTCCAGCGTGGCCGGACCCCTCACAGACCTTACCAGTTCTGCGGTCCCTTACATCTGGAACCAGAAGTGCGACCAGTCTTTCCACTGCCTCAGAGCCTTCCTTGCCTCCAAGCCTGTAGTCCACCCCCCTGACTACACCTTGCCCTTCCATCTGCAAATCGACGCTAGCGGTATCGGAGTGGGGGCTGTGCTCCTACAACCCGACCCAACCACTGATGTCCTTCACCCTGTGACATACTACTCCGCCAAGTTAAAAAAACATCAGACCAACTACTCGACCATAGAGAAGGAGGCCCTGGCTCTGGTGTTGGCAATAAAGAAGTTTGAATGTTACCTCCAGTCTTGCCCACAAACAACCCTAGTCTTCACCGACCATAACCCGCTCGCGTTCATCCAAACCAACAAGACCTCCAACCAGCGAATCCTCCGCTGGGCTCTCCTCACCCAGCCTTATAACCTACAAGTCCGGCACATAAAGGGGGTGGACAACCTGATTGCAGACTCCTTATCCCGAGCTCCAGTGGAAATGCAGCAGCTACTCTCCAGACGCACCAGGTGATAACCTCCTTCGCGCCCGCGCTATGGAGGTCTTTGGAGGGGGGGTGTGTTACGAACCCCTCCACCAATTGTCATGATCTACCTACCCAGCACTACGAACCACGCCATCTATTGTCCTGATCTACCTACCCAGCACCACGAGCAACGCCATCTACGGACGAGACACGAGTATGACTCGTCTTAGTTACCACTCCGGGGTTTCCCTTCTCCATATCCTGGTTGTTGCTTCACTTCCTCCAAGTCTTCTTTGTCAGCTCGAGTTCGAGGGGAGTTCACTACACTCTGGGAAGTGACCACAGGATCATCTATCCTCTAAACCTACGGCACAGTGACTACCTACCGTCTTCTACAATACTCAGCCTTGCTCGTCAGCCATCTCAGCTCCTCACTTAAGTATTTGTAATCTTGTATTGCCTCTCCCACCTCCACCTTACTTCACGATTGTTTTATGTTTTATTAATATGTACATACTGTTAATGTTTAGGTTAAGTTTGGTTAAGGGTAATTTATAAGCTGAATATTTTGTTAAGGGATTTATGGTACTTTATTATACACAACGAAAACTCGCATCCTTTGTCTACCCTTTTATAGTCCGATTGTCTTTGTTTTGTTTTTTTGTTACCTGTTGGGATCTGGGTAGACGTTTAACTATATTCTAAATCCCCAACTCGTAACTATATATATATATATATATATATATATATATATATATATATATATATATATATATATATATATATATATATATATATATATATATATATATATATATATATATATATATATAATTTTTTTTCTTCAGCCGCACACAAGATTTCACCCTCCATGGTAATTACCATAAAACAGCGATAAAGATAACCATTTGTAAAAGTCAGTGTCGTCGTCCTCATTAGGATGCTTTAATAGTGTGGCTCTGACTCAAAACACGAGAAGCAGCAGCAGCATTAAGAAGAGTGGAGACAGTTGAGGTGGATACAAGCGAAGTAAACAAGAGTCGACGGTCCACTACGACGGAACGACAGCACGGCCAAAGTGATAAGTTGCAGCAACTGATGCTGCACATGCCAGAGAATTACAAAAAAAAAGTAGCTATAGCGCAGGAGGTGGGCGCCTCGAACTGGTAACTACGTTACCGATAAGGGCAAATGGTTTCAGTCTCAATAAACAAGAATTTACAGATGCCATTGCGGTAAGGTACGGTAGACCAGTAGAAGGGTTGCCTTCCCAATGCGAGTGTGGCTCTTCCTATGACGTCGATCACGCCATTGTGTGCAAGAAATGGGTCTTCATATGTATGAGGCATGACGAAGTAAGGGATCTCACAGCAAGTATGTTGAAGGAAATCTATCGTTATGTCAGGGTAGAACCGATCCTTCCATTGGACGGTGAGAATTTCCAACATAGACTTCAAACACATCCAACGAAGCCCGTGTTGACGTCAGTGATCGAGGATTCTGGACGTGGGGACAGCGAGCCTTCTCCGACATCAGGATTATTTATCCCATCGCCGCGTGTCACCGTAACTTAGCTCTCGATGCTACACACAGGAGGAACGAGAACGACAAGATAAGGGCATTTGGGTGGAGAATTCAGAACGTTGATCAAGGCAGCTTCATTCCTCTGGTGTTCACAACCTCTGGTGGGATAAGACCAAGTGCTAGATGCTTCTACGCCAGACTCGCAGAGGTGCTATCCGAACAGAAGCAGCAGCCTTGAAGTTATGTTACAGCCTGGATGAGATGTCGACTTTCTTTCTCTCTCCTAAGGTCTGCTTTGCTCTGCCTCAGGGGGACGAGAGCATCGGCCCCAAAGCCGACAACAGTTGCAGATATTGACTAGAGGCAACAGTCACTTAATGCCACATATATCTACGGCTCAACTAACTCAACACAGCTAGGATAGCTACTTATGTAGTAAGATATTTAATTTTAAGGTAGTAATATGTCGGCGAAGGTATGGCTATTGGGGGAGGCTGGAGGTCACGTTTTTTTTTTCTAAGTAATGGTAGTAGTAGGACTACACCACATACCCCTTCGACAATCCAGAGGGAGAAAGGAGGGCAGGGGAAGGAGAGGGAGAGAGAGAGAAAGGGAAGGGGAGGGAAAGGAAGGAGAGAGAGAGGAGGAGAAATGAGGAAGTGCTAAAAAAACCTTTAGTGACCCCAACACTGCACTCAAAATCAATCACAGAACTTTTAATAATACATTAGTAGAACCACGACAGCTAATCCCACGCTTCATGACGCATTGGAATGGACTAAAATCCTCTATAACTTCTAATGGCTATAACTGAAAACTT
>NW_024725200.1:0-9068 GCF_018991925.1 Homarus americanus | reverse complement strand
CATCTCACTTCACAATCTTCACTACATCTCACTTCACAATCTTCACTACATCTCACCTCACAATCTTTACTACATCTCACCTCACAATCTTCACTACATTTCACTTCACAATCTTCACTACATCTCACTTCACAATCTTCACTACATCTCACTTCACAATCTTCACTACATCTCACTTCACAATCTTCACTACATCTCACTACACAATCTTCACTACATCCCACTTCACAACCTTCACTACATCTCACTTCACAATCTTCACTACATCTCACTTCACATCTTCACTACATCTCACTTCACAATCTTCACCATATCTCACTTCACAATCTTCACCACATCTCACTTCACAATCTTCACCAAATCTCACTTCACAATCTTCACCAAATCTCACTTCACAATCTTTACCACATCTCACTTCACAATCTTCACTACATCTCACCTCACAATCTTTACTACATCTCACCTCACAATCTTCACTACATTTCACTTCACAATCTTCACTACATCTCACCTCACAATCTTTACTACATCTCACCTCACAATCTTCACTACATTTCACTTCACAATCTTCACTACATCTCACTTCACAATCTTCACTACATCTCACTTCACAATCTTCACTACATCTCACTTCACAATCTTCACTACATCTCACTACACAATCTTCACTACATCTCACTTCACAACCTTCACCACATCTCACTTCACAATCTTCACTACATCTCACTTCACATCTTCACTACATCTCACTCTTTTCACACTACATCTCACTTCACAATCTTCACTACATCTCACTTCACAATCTTCACTACATCTCACTTCACAATCTTCACTACATCCCACTTCACAATCTTCACTACATCCCACTTCACAATCTTCACTACATCCCACTTCACAATCTTCACTACATCTCACTTCACAATCTTCACTACATCTCACTTCACAATCTTCACTACATCTCACTTCACAATCTTCACTACATCTCACTTCACAATCTTCACTACATCTCACTTCACAATCTTCACTACATCTCACTTCACAATCTTCACTACATCTCACTTCACAATCTTCACTACATCCCACTTCACAATCTTCACTACATCTCACTTCACAATCTTCACTACATCCCACTTCACAATCTTCACTACATCTCACTTCACAATCTTCACTACATCTCACTTCACAATCTTCACTACATCTCACTTCACAATCTTCACTACATCTCACTTCACAATCTTCACTACATCTCACTTCACAATCTTCACTACATCTCACTTCACAATCTTCACTACATCTCACTTCACAATCTTCACTACATCCCACTTCACAATCTTCACTACTTCTCAATTCACAATCTTCACTACATCTCACTTCACAATCTTCAATACATCTCACTTCACAATCTTCACTACATCTCACTTCACAATCTTCACTACATCTCACTTCACAATCTTCATTACATCTCACTTCACAATCTTCACTACATCTCACTTCACAATCTTCACTACATCTCACTTCACAATCTTCACCACATCTGACTTCACAATCTTCACTACATCTCACTTCACAATCTTCACTACATCTCACTTCACAATCTTCACTAACACCATCCTTCATCACTACATATAACATCCATCATCATTACTTATAACACCATCCATCAACATCACTACATATAACACTATCCATCATCACAACATATAACACGATCCATCATCACTACATATTACACCATCCACCATCACTACATATAGAACCATCCATCACGACATATAACACCATCCGACATCACTACATATAACACCAACCATCATCACTACATATAACATCATCCATCATCACTACATATAACTCCATCCATCATCACTACATATAACTCCATCCATCATCACTACATATAAAACCAACCTATCATCACTACATATAACATCATCCATCATCACTACATATAACACCATCCATCATCACTACATATAGAACCATCCTATCATCATTACATATAATATCATCCATCATCACTACATATAACACCATCCAACATCACTACATATAACACCACCCATCATCACTACATATAACTTCATCCATCATCGCTACATATAACTCTATCCATCATCACTACATATAACACCATCCAGCATCACTACATATAACACCAACCATCATCACTACATATAACATCATGCATCATCAATATATATATATAACACCATCCATCATCACTACATATAACATCATGCATCATCAATATATATATATAACACCATCCATCATCACTACATATATTACCCTCTTATCATCACTACATATAACACCATCCAGCATTACTACAATATAACGCCATCCTTCATCACTACATATAACACCATCCATCATCACTACATATTATAACACCATCCATCATCTTTACAAACACCATCCCTCTTTACTATAGTGATAAACAGAGCTTCATTTTGTTGTCAATTTCTTTAAATTCCAACCTTTTTAAACCGTAATTCTTTCTGTATGGTCAAATTTTGATTTGACCTCAGTGAGAGAGCTGTTAGTGTCAGTACATCACAATGGTGTTCCGACGCACTGTATCGAAGGTGACTAAGGTGGAGGTGAAGCCTTGCCAGGTGAAGGAGAAGGGCCCCCGATCTAACAAACTGCAGACCACAAAACACACTAAGACTCAAAACAACAGGACCCAAAACAACAAGAAGAAGAAGGAAACTACCACTTTCTGCCGTGTACAAAAGGACCAGTACCTGCCATGGGGAGACTACATCTTCACCGGGAAAAAGACACAAAAGAAGCGCTGAACCTACGCTTCTGATATTTAAAAATACTGTATTAAAAAACATATTAATTGATTTTGTTTGTATTATTTATGCTTTTATTATTTTCATCTGTAAACGTGCTGTTTTGGGAATATATTTTGAGTTACATAATATTTAGGTACAGCAGTTTATTTCACTGTATCTACTTGTTTACCAAGTAACTGGACTTACAGTCTCCAATCGGGATTCTCAAAACAAATATTTGGCATCGAACTCCGTAAGTGAGCTCGTAATCTAGCCTGTAACTTACAGGACCTCAACACGATCAACCTGGATATAGTAGTCGCTATTTCCGGATTGCATGAAAAAAATTAATAATATATGTTTTAATAATGCTTGTTAGACTTGTTTTATCATAGAATAATGAAGAAAATGTTTTGTACATCAACATACTAAAATACAAAATTAGTTTTTTTTTTTACGACAAGAAGAGGCTTGGGTGTTCTATTTCTCGCTGAATGGAAGAGATGCAGCTTTTGTCTTCTTATAACTTTTCAAGTAATTTGTACCAAAATAGAAGATTTTTATTGTCCACATTTAGGGTATATTTTTTTATGACTGAATAAACTTGCAGATAGACCATATTAATGTGGCATAGCTGTAAATATCCTTCAGTAATGAAATCCAAATATGAGGTCAAGTGAACATTTTTGCTTAGACTCCGCCTTTGTTAGGACCAAGTTATAACAAGTTATTCTGCCAAGTATCCAATAAGTACCTATGACTCAGAGTTAAATAATACCTAACCTAATCTAAGTTCATCAAACTTAATAAAAAAAGTGGGGCAAAAAATAAGTGGTAAAGAAATTTTTTTCTCAGAAAAAGAATTATATTCAGAGGTTTTTTATCCGATACCTTCAGTCGTGATTATTTTGATGCAAAATTAGTAAAATGTATTTAACCCTAACACTACCTCACCTTACCTAATCTTACCTTACCTTATCTAACCTAACCTAATGTTACCTAACCTAACCAAGCCGCAACGCTCATGACACAATTGAGTTCTCTAGAAAGTTTTAATTTCATTTTCTTTTTTTAAAAATATATTTGCAGAGACAACAAACTTTTGATAATTATTTCTCCAACATATCTATAAATCTGTTGATGATATATAAATTTAGGATAGGTTAGGTTTGGTGTGATTAAGATAGGTTAGGCTAGTTTAGGATAGTCTAAGTTAGCTTAGGAAAGGCTAAGTTAGGTTACGATACACTAGGTTAGGTTTTAATCTGCATGATATTTTTACTGAACTTTTAAACGATGTTATAATCCTGGCAGCAGGGTATCGATCACGAAAATAACACTTTGGTAGTTATAACATTTGATAAAGTATATTATTACTGTAACATGAAACAAATCACTATAGCTGTACTTATCAATCCAGTATTAAATCAGTATTAAATCTGTATTATCTTTGACCATCGCTCATTGGCCAGCTTATCTCTGCACTGTTCTCTGATATAATAAAGTATTGGTGAATGGGAATATTAAACATTTGGGAGACACTTACTATAAAGGAAACTGTCACGGATTCTATGGACAATTGGGAATATTTTCACGGAATAAGTCGGAGTAACTCCCCTCTTGCCCAAAAGCGATCCAAGGAGTTAATTCACAGAGCGAAAATCTAGACGAGTCTTCCTTGTTTGTTTTAGGTCATAACAACGAAAAGTTTAATAATGTTTATTACAATGATTCAGGTTTTACTGTAATTCTTCTTTTTTATATTTTTAGTATTTTGTAGATTTTTTTTCACCCAGTTCATTTCTTGTTTAGATTCATTATTGCAATTATTTTTATTACAGAGTTGAATTAAAAGTTTATATCTAAGTATTTTACAGCTTCACAAATACTTTTATAAAATGTTGATACACACAGTGGACAGTTTTAGTTCTTTCTTGTAATACCTCAGTATTACTCTGTTAAATTCTTACCATTTACACCTGACCATTTATTTATTTATTTTACAAATTGTTTAAAGAGAGAACATCACCAGCAGGATACAGATGATGAAGTAAATAGAAGTTTGTAACCTAACCCTACCCCCCACTGCTACCCCTCCCTCTTGTCCCACATTCTTACTCGTCACTCCTACCCCTTACTCCTACCCCTTACTCCCACCCCTTAATCCCACTCCTTATTCCCAGACCCTGTCTCTGCACCCCTGTCTCCACCCTTACTTCTCACCCCCCACTCTACCCCTAATTCCCCACCCCCACTTCACCCCTACTCAATCGCCTAATCTCTCAACACCACCCCACTCTACCCACTTCCACTCCACACCCCTTTAATCCCATCCCTGCTCCAACTCTCCCCCCACCCCACTCTAACCCCACTCCAACCCCACCCCAACCCCACTCTGCAACCCCACTCCAACTCCACCCCACCACCTGATCCCCACCCACCCCACCTCACACCTCCATCCAACCCCCTGCTCCAACTCTGGCTCCAACCTCCCCACCGCACTCTCCCAACCTTGATCTCAACTCCACTGCCAACCCCTGACCCCACCCCAGCTCCCACCCCTTACTCCCACCCCTTAATCCCACCCCTTAATCCCACCCTTACTTCCACGCCTTACTCCCACCCCTTACTCCCACCCCTTACTCCCACCCCTTACTCCTACCCCTTACTCGCACCCCTTACTCCCACCCCTTACTCCCACCCTTACTCCCACGCCTTACTCCCACTCCTTACTCCCACCCCTTACTCCCACCACTTACTCCCCACCCCCACTCCCACCCCTTACTCCCAACTCCCCTTACGCCTACTCCTTACTCCCACCTCACTCCCAACTCCCTTAACTCCCAACTCCCCACTCCCACGTCACACTCCCCATGCCTTACTCCCACCCCCCCACTCCCCAACCCCACTCCCACCCCATTACTCCCACCCCCACTCCTACCCCCTGCACTCCTACACCTTACTCCCCACCCCTTACTCCCACCCCTACTCCCACCCCTTACTCCCACCCCTTACTCCCACCCTTACTCCCACCCCTTACTCCCACGCCTTACTCCCACGCCTTACTCCCACCCCTTACTCCCACCCCTTACTCCCACCCCTTACTCCCACCCCTTACTCCCACGCCCTACTCCCACGCCTTACTCCCACGCCTTACTCCCACCCCTTACTCCCACCCCTTACTCCCACCCCCCTTACTCCCACCCCACTCCCCACCCACACTCCACCCACACTCCCCATCCCCACTCCCACCCCTTACTCCCACCCTTCTTACTCCCACCCTGCCAGCATTCCCCAATCTCTTGCTCCAATGCCCACCTCCCACCCCCTTACTCCCCACCTCCTCCCATCTCTTACTCCCAATTCTTACCCGACGCCTTACCCACCCATTACTCCCACCCATTACTCCTCCCATCCCTACTTCCCACCCCCTTACTCCTACCCCTTTACTCCCACCCCTGTCACTCCCACCCTTACTCCCACGCCTTACTCCCACCCCTTACTCCCACCCCTTACTCCCACCCCTTACTCCCACGCCTTACTCCCACCCTTCACTCCTACCCTTCGCTTCTACCCCCACTGTTACCCCACACTACGCTGGTAATTGAAGACATCATACATTTGTTCACTTAGACACCACTTATTATTCAGGACCTAATGGCTATAATATCAGAGTCATTATTCTTAACTCAACTTTATATATATATCAATTGTCAAAAACCTTCACCACAAGAAAGAAAAGAACAGTCGGGTATGGCAGAAAATGTAATAAACGAACATGGAGTAAGACATCAAGCTCCATATTGTAAACAAGATCATCGTCATTGTTTATTTATTGCGAGGAAAAATATTGTTCGCAATATAATTATAAAAACCTTCTGTAATTCATTCTCTTCATTACACTAAAAGGTACTGAAGTATATAAAGAAAATAGTTTATAAATTACTAAAATAAAAATACGTATAAAAAAGTAAAATAACATCTATTGATGGAATAGAAAAGAATTATATCGTAAGTGGGTAAAAGATTTCTTGGGTAGGTTTTAGAATACAATAACTGTTTTCTGCATTACACCGATGGTTCCAAGTCAGAAATTATCCTTAAGTTTTGTGAATCAGTATTCACAGTTTTTCTTAAAGGGTGACTTAAGTTACGGTCATACGATCCCTTTGATGAGCAATTAATTTGGAGCAAGAAATTACGAGTAATTTCTTCCAAATGTGGTCACACGAGTGGCTCTTGGTTCAGTTACTACAGCAAGAAAAAAAAGTTAACGCCGCTGTGGGAGTAGAAGGGAGACGGAACATCACAACAACAATGCAGACGACGCAGCAGCTATCCTTGGTATTATTGTTATTATTAAAAAGAAATGAGAGAAAGCGAAGAAAAACTATTGGGGACTCGTAAGTGGCTGGCGAGGAGGAGGAACGAGTGTTTAATATAGACTGGTTCAACTATCGTAGTTACAGTAGGAGGGTTGTTAGTGTGTGGAGAATGACCGGCTGTATGGGCTTGTGTTTTGTAAACAAACACGCCAAAACACCACCCAAATAATAAACTCAGTGTGTCGTAAAAAACTGTTTGTGCATTTTATACATAATGTTATTGATCTATGTTATATATAGCCAAGGTAAATACTCGATAAATAAGCTTCGTGTCATTAAATATGGTATTAACCGGGTTTTGAACCGATAATCTTGCTCGAAATAGTCAAGAAATTGACTATCACGATTGTCAATAAAAATGCTTCAAAAACTTGCTCGAATTTCTCGAAAATTGCTCGAAATAACTTTCCGGCAAGAAATTGCTAAAAAAAAAATGCGCCCATCTGACCAGTGCTTTAAGAATTGTATGTTATACTCATGGCATTGGAAACACACACACACAGACACACACACACACACCCCATACACAGTCACACACTCACCATGCACAATCACACACACCCATACACACACCGTACATGCACAAACCATACACACACACACACACACACACACCATACATACACACACCATACACATACACACACCATACACACATACACACACACACACACACACCATGCACACACCATACAAACAAACAAACACACACCATATATACACACACACACACACACCATGCACACACACACCATGCACACTCACACACACACACACACCATGCACACACACACCATGCACACACACACCATGCACACACACACACACACACTAATTGTTTTAATTTAGTTCTTGGAACTCTTAAGTGGCAGCGCTTGATGTAAACACTTCTTGGCATTTTCTGTTTATCTATTAGCAGGTATACACACAGATGTAATATGAGAAAATAAATTATGAATTCTGTCCAGGGAAGTGTTGTGAATATGACCTTGAGGTAACACTTGTGTTAAGTGTGAATTTCCCTGTCTAGTGATATGTCCAACTACTACTCTGGGCCGCGAGACAGTGGTAGTGATTACAGATTGCCCACGAGGGGGCTAGTTTATTGGGCACCCCCTTACATCCTGGGCAAGGTGAAGCGCAGAAGCGTTTACAGTGCCCAACTGGGAAGCATGCGGAGTTCATGCTTGCTTTTATGACTCATGCATTAAGGGCGTAAAAGGCCTGAAGGGTCATGGGTTTTGTCAGCAAGTTACATAAAGTGACAATGATGAGTGTGTGGGGGGATAATTCCCGGTACAATTTATCTGTTTATGGCAAAGTGTGGCAGGTCCCTATTAATGTGAGCGGTGTTTACTGAATCAGCTGACCCTGGCTCGACCTTTTGAGAGACGCAAGCCAAGTGATCTAAGAGTCGTAAATAACATGGTGAATTACTTGGTGTTATTCATTTGGGTGAATATTTGTATAAATCAAAGGTGCTGCCACACACACACACACACACACACACCACACGTGGCACACCACCAACACACAGTTTCTGAGAAGGAGTTTGAGATTGTATTTAACGAAGTCTTAACTGGGAAAATGTTGTATGGCTTTTGTTATGGGGTAAGTTCTGGCGTGAACATTAAGACTATTTTCATAATTTTTTGTAACTAATATTTTTATCTGCCTGGTACAATTATTTATTAATTTGTATTGTAAGTTATGTCTTGATAGTCGATGTAATGTAACAATTTATTTTTTGTGTTAATGTTCATATAGATTGGTTCAGTGTTGCGGCTCTGACTCGTCAACGATGTTAATAAGCTCTTGAGTACATACTGCTGGTGAATCTATGTTATATTAACAACACGACAGACAAGTACTATAATACCTTAACATTTAACAATAA
>NW_024725199.1:0-15699 GCF_018991925.1 Homarus americanus | reverse complement strand
CACTAGCGTAGCTAAGGGGGGGCGGTCCGCCCCGGGCGGCACTTTTGGGGGGCGGCACTTTTGGGTCTGCTCATCACCTATATCTGCAGCTACAGGAGACGTTAATCCATCCCTTTGTATCGGCGGCAAGTTAATCCTCTTTACTGCTTTTGTTGCAAACTGTTTTCAGACAGAAGTAACTCAAAATTTAATTCTGAGGATGGATTCAACATATGGTGGAAACTGAATCCTTGAATGTCCGAGCACGAATCCAGTGCAGCTCACGTTCGGAATTTCACACAATGGAAGGAGTTGGAAATTAGGATTGCTCGTGGAGCAACAATTGATAAAAAAGAACAAGAAGTTGTTGAAAGCCAAGTGAAAAAGTGGAAGGAAATCCTTTCAAGATTGCTTGATATTATTAGATTCCTAGCTAAACAGAATTTGGCTTTACGAGGCCACCGAGAAGGAATGAATTATGAGAGAAACGAGACTGAAGTAACGGAAAATAGAGGAAATTTTATAGAGCTAGTTGATTTGTTGGCGAAATATGATCCAGTGCTACGTGAACATCATCTAAGAATCCAGCTGGGAAACATGTTTGCTACTTCCTATCTGTCTCCTACTATTCAGAACGAGTTTATAGAAATTTTGGGAGAAAACGTAAGAAGCAAAGTCATCAAGCAAGTAAAAGAAGCAAAGCACTTTTCCATGATATTCGACAGCACTCCTGACATTTCACATAAGGATCAAACGAGCCAAGTTTTACGCTATGTTATGATCGATGGAGATAAAGTGAAGGTTGTGGAATCATTTGTCGATTTCATTGAAACAGAAGGTAAAACCGCCGAGAATATTTCAATGATGATTTTGGAAAAATTAGAGAAAGACGGAATTGATATTCAAAATTGTAGAGGGCAAGCATATGATAATGCTGCGGTGATGGCTGGTGTTCATACTGGTGTTCAGAAACGTATCAAGGAAATTAATAAAAAAGCAGAATTTGTCGTTTGTACAAATCACTCGCTGAATTTGGCGGGTGTTCATGCAGCTTCTGTTGCTGTGAATTCTGTTACCTTTTTTGGATGTGTGGAACGTTTGTTTGTATTTTTTTCTTCATCAACCCATCGCTGGGATGTTCTAACTTCAGTCACTGGTGAAAGTGTCAAGCGCATAATAGAAACTCGGTGGAGTGCGAGGGGAGAAGCTGTAAGTGTTGTAAAGAAACATTTCTCAAAAATCTTAAGTACCCTAGAAAAGTTAACTGGTGAAGAAGAAAATACAGCTACCAGGGCAGATGCTGGTGTTCTACTTGGTGCATTGCAATCATTTTCCTTTTTGTGCTTTCTTGGCCTGTTGGGACCCGTCCTTCTAGAAATTAACGACACACAGACTTACCTCCAAACCAAGGGCTTGAACATACAACAATGTGATATAAAACTCAGGGCATTAGAAACATTTCTAGTTGAAAACAGGGACAAGCTAGTGAGTAATGGAGTTAACTATGCCAAAGAAATTTGCAATGATCTGGGGATAGTCATGGAGCGTCAGCGTCGACCCAAAAAGAAGAAACAAATGTTTGGTGAAGCATCACGAGATGCTGAATTGCCATACGACATTGAATTGAGGAGAGAAATGTTTTCTTCGCTGGACAGAGTGATCCAAGAAATAACTTTGAGATTTCAACAGCTTCATGAACTTGCTGAGAAATATGCCTTCCTTACCCCATTGAATCTTTTGGATGATAAATATGAGTGTCAAATAGATCACGATCACGACGACATTGATAATGAGGAGTTCCTCGTTGAGAGAAAAAGACTTCAGCATTTTGTTGCTGTTGTTGCTATAACTATTAAAGACAGAATACAGACGTGGAAAGAAGGCCCCCTTGAACTTTTGCAGTTTATTCAAAAGTATAACCTTGGGAACTCGGTTCCAAATATAGTAATAATGCTGAGGATTTTCCTCACAATTGCTGTTAGTGTTGCTACCTGTGAGAGGAGTTTTTCGAAACTAAAACTAATCAAGAATTACTTAAGATCTACTATGAGCACCTTGCGGTTGAGAAATCTTGCCATACTGTCTATAGAGCGACAATTGACAGATGAAATAGTTTTTGACAATGTCATTGAAGAATTTGCCAACAAAAAACAAGAAAAGTTACTTTGTAGAAAGTTGTAGTTTTAATTTCAGAAATAAAGATGGTCCTAATTTTTTACACTTTTTTTACCTTTTTCCCTATCCTATATGTCGTTTTTGCTTTTTGTTTAACTGTTACTTATAAAGTTTAAGTATGTTTGGTGTGTATTTAAAGCATACTGTATTTGAGTATGTGAAGGTACAGTAATATTATAATGGTACACAAACTATTTAATATATATATATATTATATATATATATATATATATATATATATATATATATATATATATATATATATATATATATATATATATATATATATATATTATATATATATATATATATATATATATATATATATATATATATATATATATATATATATATATATATATATATAATTGTCATTTTCAACCAATAAGGCTCTCGAGTTGAGCAAATGTGTTAACCGATGATTTAGACAATTTCAAGACACTCTTCTATGATGATTCCCTCGCAAATGACTTAAATATTACCGGGATACCCAGGGGAAGGAGCTCAGTTTAGGAGGTTAAGTTAGATCATTTTACCGGTAGTTCATTTGCAAGAAAAACGTCATGGAAGAAAATAGCCTAAACCATTGGAAAAAAAAACATTACTTTTACGTTTGTCCTCTTGGACACTGATGGCTCGAGAGCCATATTGATTAAAAATGAAAATTTACCGCAAAGGTAATTTAATATAAATATAAGTACATTATTTACTAATAATCACGTTACTTACTACTGCCAATCTCACTTGGCCACGGCATTTTGAAGAATAAAGAATACTAGAAAAAGTAAAAGTATACACTGACGTCTATCCACTCCAACAGCTCTCCATCAACTGACATTTCTTTAGGCACGTTCCAAGATTTTGTCACTCTTACCAGGTGTTTGACACATTGCATGCTTTTGTCTTTGTTTTTCATATTTTATAAATGAAACATTTATATTTTTTAAATATTTTATCTTACTTAAAATACTATATTATTATTTTTTTTTGTTTTCTTCAAAACTATGTCTGGTCTGTCACGTGAATAATCATGATGCATAATCTAGGTTATAGTGTAGGATTCCCTGATTCACCTTCCACTTTTTTTCTTCAAATTTGTCATACTTCAAAAATAATATTTATTACTTAAATTTAAAAATATAGTTTCCTTAGATCCAGACTTAAAGAAAAACGAAATACAAAAATAATTACAAGTGCTCTCACATTTTTTAATTGTTGATGTCTCGTGTAATTATTAATTTAGTTATACCTTACTAAGGTATTTCAGCGTAAGTTACCTTAGCTATTTAGCGTAATAATACAAAACTCCCCACAAATAACAAGGGATACAGTGATCACCCAAGGAGCAGATCAGTGGTGAAGAGGATAAAAGTTTAACCCGAGGTAACTGGAGGAGAGCCGGTGTTGCAATACCAAGACCAGAGACATTGCAGAGGACAATTTACACATATTATCAAAGAGCGTGGTGTTTAAAAGAACAACCCATATATGTTGTTGGTTCACACTCAGGATGGGGTGGAGAAAGGAAACTCACAATGTGCTCTCTGTATACATGTTGTATTGGATGTACAATGGTGGGAAGGCAGCATGGTTACAAGCGTGATGTAGAGAGAGCTGGGTTGCAGGAAGGAGAGAGACAGGCCATGGGAGTTATAACCACTGCAGGAGAAGCGGTGTAGGTAGAGGCAGGTCACCACGAGGTCAGGTCTTTAGTAGCGGAGGTAGGCGTAGCTTAGTAGTTGACCTCCGTCATGTAAGGCGGCGCTGGTTGACCTAGACACTGGGTAATTCGCGGGGTGGGCTACTCAGCGTTTGTAAGGGAGGTATCCACTACAGTACAAAAACAGGAGAATCGAACCGGAGGAATGTGAGTTGGATATGACTCATTTACGAACCTTTCCCAAGAAACTTGCAAGAGACTTACTCCTTGTTTGATGTATGTTCATACCCCCAAAATGTAGTGTATTAAACCAGAGAAACTTAATTGACAATGTACCGGGGCAGAACCCTAGCCACCCTTGTCATGGGGAACACTAATTATGGCGACATCGACTGGAGAAATGAATTCACGCCAAACGACCTAAATAATCCAGTCACTTTTCGTAGAAACTCTGAGAGATGATTTTCTATTCCAACATGTTAAATATCCGACGCACTACAGAGGGGAGCAAAGGAGGGTATGGTGGCCAATCTGGAACGCCTAGCCCCAGTTAAGAACATAAGAAAATAAAGAGTCTGCAATGAAAACGCGCATGCGTGCGTAGTGTCAACAAAGGCTGTAAGAGACTGCTCCTTAAAATTCGTATTTCTGACGAATTCAGAGCGTCTACCAATCCCAGCCTGTGCAGACAACTATAGTAAGACCCAGTTATCAGCACAGTGGCATATATTTTTTTGTTACTTTTGGACTTTGTCATTTTTTGGGGATAAAACATCTGGTCCTACCACCCGATCCCTCTGAGCAAAGTTTTTCAAGTTTGCGCATGCGCAGTGTGATAGTGTGACGTCATTACCACTCCACCTGACTGCAGTGTTGCCAACGTGCCCTATGCCCGCCGTTAAACGCTCCCGTTCGTTGGAAACGGCGGCAGTAGGTGACAGTGATGCTGACGACTTTCTTCTTGAAGACACGTCAAAGAAGAAGCAGAAACCTCAGAAGTCAGGGTCTCCAGCAGGGGCCACGGCTCCCCCTTGCACCCCTTCTGGGGCTGTAGAGGGTGGACTCCTGTCATCGGGGTCCCCAAGTGAGCCTACATGTGGCTCAATGACCGACCCTCCGCCGACGATGGACATAGGGGATTCCCTTTGTCTCCCTGCCCCGTCGCGCCTTCGTCGTCTCGCCTTCCCTCGGGACTTGCCTCTGAGCACACGGACGACCTGGTTCTTCCGTCACTGCTCTCCACTTCAGGACTCAACACTTCGCCTCCGCCGAGGTCCCACAGCCGTGATAGTCACCACACAAATGGACGAGACGGTACGCCTGCTCACTCAGGTGGGCTTTCCTGCTCCCCAGGGGGAGGTGATGCTGAAGTTCACCATCATCACCCCAGAAACTCGTCGTACCAAGGTAATGGTTCGCCACGTACCCTGGGAGATCCCTATCGACGATCTTCGCCCTCTTCTCCCACAACTACTGGACATGGAACGCCGCATCAACCCGGTCTCCAAACGTCCATCCAACGAACTCATCGGCTGGTGGGTGGGCCCCCTCCCCCCGAAGGTGAATGTAGGACCAATTCACAACTGTCCTCTCGACCGATTTATCGGAACCCCGAAAATCTGTGGTCGTTGCCAATCGTGGAAACACCGCACCTGGGAGTGCACGAGGATGGTCGCCTGCGGTTTCTGTGCAGGTCCTCACGACACAGTGGAATGCAAATCGAAAATTCAGAACAAAATCCCAGTTATTCCACGGTGTGTCAATTGCCATGGCAGTCACCACGCCTGGAATGCCAATTGCCCACAGCGTCCTGGCACTCGCCCGGGGAAAACTTACCTTGTACCACCGCCCTCGTCTCTGACGAAGCCCCTGTCAACCAAACCTCACTCCTATCCACCACCGCCTCTTCCATCCACCAAGGATTTCCCATTGATCTCCTCTCCTCTACCACCCCCTCCATCACCCCTACCACCCATCCTTTCTCCCCTCCCTCCCTCTCCCTACCGTTCTTGGAACAAGGTCGTTGCCGGCCCTGCCACACAGTCACCACCATCTCCTGCCCACCCGGACCCCCGCTGTCTCTCACCAGCACCACCACCTCTTACTCAACTGAACCCTCACCGTCCCTCTCCGTCGCTACCACCACCACATGCCCAGTCGGGCCCTCGGCAATCCTCGCCGCCACCTCCAGCTCCTGTACAGGTACACCAAGTTGGTTCTATGGAAACAATCACTCTCCGTCTGGATCGCCACTCCAAGCAAATCAACCTTCTCTCAGCCCAACTCGACTTGTTTGTGAAAACAATTGCGACATTGCAGAAGCAACAACAACTCATTCTGGACACCCTGACCCAACAGGGGCGCACTTTGCAAGCCCTGATGACCCGCCTCCTTCCATCTCCCGAGATGGAGGATCCATCCCTCGCTCTCCCACTCCTCCCTCTCCATTTCTCTCAACAGAATTTGGTACCTCCTCTGGAGCCCTGTCTAGCCCCTCCGACTCATCTCACACCGGAGGCCGTTCCCTCCTCTTCTTACAATGGAACATCCAGGGACTTAGACCTCGCCGGACAGACCTCGCCCAGTTTGTGCTCTCCCATCAAGTAGATGTTGCTCTACTTCAGGAAACCATCACAGACGATGTTACTCCACTCCGCCTCTCTGGCTATACTGTTTACACCCTGCCTCGGTACCGTGGGCAGGCTCGTGGCCTCCTCACCCTTGTGCGTAACACCATTCCATCTGTTCGTCTCCCTTCACCTGACTCACATGGACCCCCGTCTGAATTACTTTCTGTCTCCCTTACTCTTGGTGACCGGACCCTTCGTGTAGTCAATGTTCATTTCAAGAGTGATTCTCTGGACCCCCAGGTTCTTCACGACCTCCATGATGGGGTTCCCACTATTGTTCTTGGCGACTTTAATGCCCGCCATCCCACTCTTACTCCGGATCATCCCACTCCATGTACCCTTAACGGATCACATCTCTCACAGTTTCTTAATGGGGATGATGATGTACGCTTTCTTTGTCCTGACGATCCTACTCGCCTCCCCCATAGTTTCCTTGATGTTGGCTTACTATTGAACGGTCATACCTCCTTTCATCCTACCGTCTGCACCGAGCCTGCTCTGTATAGTGACCATCTTGCCGTTACTACCCATCTCAGGCTCTCCTTCTCTGCCCCGACATCAGCTCCTTATCGATCCCCTTCGCCTTCGTCTCACACAAGATGCTGTTCCTTCCTTTACCCAATACCTTTCTACCTGGGCGGATTCCTATGTTGTCCCCCAGTCCCTTGACTCTTACAGCGCTGATTTTGTTGATGCCGTGTATGACTCTGTCAATCGCGCTACCCCTCCACGCCCTCCCCGTCACCCTCTTATGTATGGAATCGGATTACTGCTATACGGGGTACTCGACGGAGGCCTCCTCCCCACCCTGACCCCGCCTCCCTTGCTTGCTCTTTAATGGAGGACTGGGCACGAGCTTCCTCCCCTGAGGCACTTCCAGATCCAGTGCAGGAGGCAGTGCAGACTCGCATCGATGCGTCTGAGCCTGTTGTTCGTGCTGCTCTTACCTCCCCTGCCCCCACTGATCATCCCATCACACAGTTCGAGCTTGACAGTGCTCGTCGCTCTA
This sequence comes from Homarus americanus, assembly GCF_018991925.1. Lineage (NCBI taxonomy): Eukaryota > Metazoa > Arthropoda > Malacostraca > Decapoda > Nephropidae > Homarus > Homarus americanus. Next base: position 8,246 of record NW_024725199.1, on the reverse strand, counting down.
GAAAAGACACCTCTCCTGGGGATGATTAGATAACCTACTCCGTCCTCAACGCCTGTACTAATATTCCTAACGGCCCCTTGCTTGCTCTCTACAATATGTCTTATGAACATGGGGTTCTCCCGTCCAACTGGAAAAATGCCACTATTATCCCCATCCCTAAGCCAGGAGATCCTGGGAAATATCGACCCATTAGTCTTACCTCCTGTGTTTGCAAGATGATGGAGAGGATACTCCATCGTCGCCTTCTTCACACCATAGGCGGCTTCCACAACTCCCTCAATGGTTTCATTCAACATCGCAGCACAGCACACTCCATTGCTTCCTTTTATTGCAATCAGACTGCCCGCATCTCCGTCTTCCTTGATATCAAGGGAGCCTTTGATACGGCTCAGCCTGCCCTCATTTTAGCTGAACTTGCGCGGTTAGGGGTTAAAGGGAGACTTCTACAATGGATCGCCTCTTACCTCACTGGACGTCAGGCCCGGGTTCGCGTTGAAGGCTCTATGTCTCCTGTTCAAGAAATGAACCTCGGCACCCCTCAAGGTGGAGTCCTGAGTCCCACCTTGTTTAACACTCTCATGCACTCCATTGCATCACTCCCGTGGCCGACAGAAGTTGTCCACTCAGGATATGCCGACGATGTCCTCCTCCAAGCCCCTGACTACCTCAGCATGCAGGAAGCCCTTGATCTGGTCTCCAGAGAGTGTGATTCACTTGGTTTCCTTCTTTCAACTGCGAAAACAAAAGCCATGTGGCACGGTCGTGTTGTACCTCCACCCCTTTTCTTATCAGGAACGCCCTTGGACTGGGTTAATGAGACAAAATACCTGGGTGTGTATGTAACTCGCACACGTTGTCAGATCCCTGAAGTCCGCTATCTTCGAGACATATGCTTTCGGCGTCTCGCTCCCCTCTCTACCATGTGCAGGGGTTCCCTTGGTGCCACCATCCCTGTACTTCTCACCATGTACAAGTCCTTTGTCCGTTCCTGTGTCGACTACGCCGCCCCTGCCCTCGTCAACATTAGTCGGACTGCTGTCAACCGTCTCGAAGTTATCCAGAGGAAAGCTGCTCGTATCATCCTTGGGGCTCCTCAGTGGACACGCTCTACTTCTCTATATACCGAACTTGGTCTTTCCCCCTTACAGGATCGTGTCCAGGAGTTTTACCTAAAAACTGCCGTTTCCATTCTACGGGATCCTCGGGGCAACTATGTCCAAACCAACTTGACTCCTGCTGTCCGAGACCGACCTCCATCTAGAAGACAGTGGCGAGGGTCACTCATCCGAGCCCTTCAGGAACACGACCTCCTGCCTGATATTGTTGTCACCCCTGCTGTTGGTTCGTCTCCTTCTCCCTGGCTGGATTTTCAACCTGAAGTGATTGCCCTCGGTGGACCGCTCCCGAAATCCCAGGTGAACCCTGTTATTCTCTGCAAATACCACCTCTCCAGGATCGCTCACTGGTCCCCAGGTAGGGTCGTCCTCTACACTGATGGTTCTGTTGACCCCGCTACAGGTAGGGCCGGGGCTGGTGTCTACATCTCCCGTCCTCATGCCCCTGAGCCTATCAAACTGTCTCTCAGAGTTTCTGACGGGGCATCCTCCACTCAGGCTGAACTAATAGCCCTCCTTGCTGCCCTTCTCGCTGAGGAAGAAGCAGATGGTTTCTGCCCCTTGCTTGTCTGCTGCGATTCCAGGTCTGCTCTCGACGGGATCGCATTTGGATCAGGGGAAAATAAGGACCTCATCCTCCGAATACGAGGGTTAACATCCACACTTCAGGATGCAGGCCGTCCTGTGACATTCCTATGGATACCCAGTCATGTCGGTATCTTGGGGAATGAGGCAGCAGATGGCCTTGCCAAGACTGGCTGCAACAAGGCCACACCTGACTACGTTGTTCCTCGAACACTTTTACAGATTAGGACCCAAATTCGCCGCAAACAGAGAGAAGCTCGGGAAGCAGCCATCCCCCTGGACTCCCCGCCCACCTGGTACGATGTCCTCCGTAAACTTCCTGACCTCTCATACGTCTACGGGAAAGGGTCGCGGAAAAGGGACGTGATTGCTGCCCGTATCATCATTGGGTATGACTTTGCTTGGGAGATTGGTATCCCCGCATCCCCTGAGCAACGCTCTTGTGCATTATGCAGAAGACCCGACAGCCGCACCCTTATTCACTACCTCCTAAGATGTCCCCACACACAACGCTTCCGTGACGCCTGCTGGACCACCACTCCACGACCTCCTGACGGAGACACGATGATCCTCCCCATACTGGCCAGATATTTTGTAAATAATATTAATTATGTGTTAAAGGAACATCCTTCCTTCCTTAGGCTTTAGTAAGCCCCTTTATAATATTTATACTGTATATACTTTTCACACTTGCCAGATGCTTCTGGTGTCATTGTACAGGGGTACCTAGTGACAGCACTAGGATCCCGCTTCCTCTATCAAGGAATAAACAATTGAAATTGAATTGAATTGAATTGAGTCTGCAATAGGCAGCTTCAGAGCTAACAAAGCCATCTGAGTTACTTTCTGAAATTCCGAGTGCTAGTTTTCAAAATGTCCACTAGTAAATGAAAAGGGTCCTACGACAGTGGTAGAAAATATAACAAACCAGGGGACGATGACTAACTAGACGTTTTGCTTACGCCAACTAGTGTTATCAAGTTCTCCACCATTATCATGCTCCACCACCATTATCATGCTCCACCACCATTATCATGCTCCACCACCATTATCATGCTCCACCACCATTTCAGATTAAGGTAAATCTTCACTGTAGATTATAGATATTATGTTTATGTAATCATTGGGCTCTCAATTTTAAGTGAAAATTTGGTTATATTACGACATTTTAAGTGGATATTGTAGGGGATACTTTTATTTTGTGTGGATTGCAAAAATAGCCTTGTGCTTCCCATCCAAAAAGATTTGGCCGTGAGATGGCGTGAAGTTGGCCGTGAAGGTCGTACATCTGGCACCCTGCTCAGTGACTGTTTGGCCGTGAGATGGCGTGAAGTTGGCCGTGAAGCTCGTACATCTGGCTCAGTGAACATGGCGGCACCGGAGGGGACGAGTGTTGAGACTCTTACTGTAACACTGAACACACTGAGGACACTCAGAAGTAGTGTTACCCTTTTTTTCAAATTCATTTCAGAAGGCAATAGAGATGAAAACAGTAATGAAGGCGACAGCAGTGTACACGAGGAGGCAATGAAGGTCATGGCTGATGTTAAATGCCATTTACGGTGAGCTTTAACTTATGAATATACAGGACTTGTTGCATAATTAGATTTTCTGAAAAAAAACAATAATTAGAGTGTTCTTGTTGGGTAATACTTAACGGATATAAAGTCACGAGGTCCGTTATTGACATTAAGCGAGACGGGGAACTTTTGAAGTATCAGGTTCTGCTATTTTAGGTAATCTCGTGAAAATGTCAACCTGAGAGCCAAAACTGAAAATCCACACAAACTAATGGAGGAGACAGGGTAATAATTGATGACGGTAATTATTTAGGATTAACCCGCCAGCGAATTTGATTGAAAACAATTTTGAAAACGCCGGATTTTCATTGTTATATTATAGTGGCCACTGTTGTAGTTTGTGGAAATATGTTAAAAAAAATTATTTTTTAAATAAGCGCTACTTAACATTTGTGGGTATGAAGAACACCTAACCAAACAAACCTACCTAACCTTACCTAACTTCCTTATGGGGGAAGGGGGCTCTACCCCCCGCTATATTAAACAGAAAGAACTTACTATGATATGGTGAAATTTGAGGCATTTTCTAGACGCGAGATGATACAGCCGCATCGGGGCTATGCAGCCTTGGCTGGTTAGGCCTATATATTAACCTTGATGACTAAACTGCGGCCCAAATTTAAAGAAAACGATTTTGAAAAGCTGCAATTTCACTGTGGTAATCATTGATTGTCCCGCGGGCGACTTCACAAAAAAATGATTTTATAAACGCTGCAATTTCACTATTTAATATAGTGGACACTTTTAGTTTGTGAAAAGGTATTAAAAAGTTATTTCTAAATTATACCTAACCTAACCTTAGTGGGTATGAAAAACACCTCACCAACCTAACCAAATAAACCTACCTAACCTTACCTAACCCCGGGACCCCTCGGTATATTAAATAGAAAGAACTTACTATAATATGGTGTAATTTAAGGTTGTTTCTGGATGTGAGAGCAGCCGGCTGCATCGGCGCTTATGCAGCTTGGGCGGCGGATTTATTTGGGTAAATTTGCATAAGCACACCACACTCTGTTAGAAAGTCAAAAATATATTTTTCTAGTGTATTTGTGTGTGTTTAGACCGAATATGACCTTCATTTCCGGCGGAAATTGGCCGGTTTTTTTTATCGATTTTTTTTCTTGGGACGTTTTCCGAAAAAAAAAATGGCTAAGCGAATAAAAAATACACCAAAAAACCACTAGAAAAAGCAAAAACCTAACCTAACCGACTCTCACCATATGATGGAATCACCTATTTCTTACCTTATTGCTGTCTCTTCTTTGTCTTTGGGATAAGGGACGAGTTAGGACAACGCCACATATGTTGGTTTTGACGATATTTACATTGTCTTGCACTTATGACACTTTACTGAGGTTGGGAGAACACCATGCGATCGAAAAAATGCTCCAGTTTTTTTAGTTTTTTTCCCAAAACTCACAATCAGCTCCATATAATTTAAGTGACACCCATCACACACTTCCATGGTCGGAAATGAATATGAATTTGGAAATATGAGAGACCCAAAATAAAAATCGATTTTGATTGGGTCAAAATTACAGCGAATTAAACCAAAAATCATTTTAATTGGTTGCCAAAAAAACGCTTTTGATTGGCCGCGTAACGTGTACGGGAAAGCATGCGCGTGATGATTTATGAAGGAGACATCAGTGTGGGAGGTGAGGTAGGCGATAATGGCGGAAGAATAATGGAAGAAAATAGAGAACATTTTGGATATGCTGTCTCCATTATTATACATTTGCGCCGGTAATGTAATAGATGAAAATTATCTTATAATTAGACGACTTATTCGAATGATAATAGATTAGTGGTAGGAATATGTGATGTTAAAACGCAATAATACCGTTATTTGTTATTGTGATGGTAGGAAACGGCGAGCCACAGTGTTGGGGAAGTGATGAAGGATTGTGCTGTGGTCTTGGTGAATGTGGCAGAACAGGTAGCGAACGAAGTAGTGCTTGTAGTGGTAATCCCTGTTGCCAGCCCTCAGAACCCAGGGTTTTATACTCTTCCACTGCAGTATCAGGGTCAACAAAGTTTTCGCTGTTGTTAACGGTTTGGTTTGTTATAACCTAAGGACCAAAAGTTCGAGTAGGCTTTCCAGCAATCACTGTAGATAGTAGTGGTCTGGCGTGATAAATTTCTGGCAATGAGAAACTAGGGTGTCGGCGTCACTTTTTCTCAACCGGCACAACGAACATGCAGCCCGATCCACACTCAATGCTGCCAAAAACCTAGATACCCTTCACTAAGCGGTCATGTTGGAACTTCCTCTTACCAAACTTACTTTCGTCAATTTCCACAATTGCATTTGGGCCACCAATAGGTTCCTGGTTTTCCATCCAGTTCATACAGACCTCACTGCAATAATGTTTCCTGTCAACAACGGACTTGGCCCACAAACCCAGTTCTGTTTCACAATATTGCTGTGAAAAATACTTTCTGAAAATTGTAGGCCTACAAGTCCCTGGATGACCAAAACTAAAATAATACCCTTATTAGAATGTTACCTAACCTACCTATCTTCCTAACCTGTGAATTGTCATTTTGATTTTTTGGTTATTATCCAAACAACATCTTTAGGAAAATGAGCGAATTCAATGCAATATAAATTGTAATAAACACTCCCGATGAGATCGTTGTTCATTTCTTGACTTGTCTGAAAAGAATAAGTTGCTAATACAGTCACAAAAACACCTATACAGTATAATCAAAATGTCACATCACATAACATAAGAAACAATTCTACCTAAAATAGAACATTTACCATTATCATTTGCCAAAATATCTGTGGGTCGCAGCTTTTTCTTAAAATACTGTACTGTACAGTGGTCCCTCGGTTAACGAGATTTCGGTTGACGAGTTACCTTCCATAAAATTCTTAACTTCGGTTAACGAGCAATCCCTCGATTAACGAGTTTCTTACGAGCTGACCTCCACATGTTTTAGCTTGCATTTGGCGGTCCAACAGCTGTAGTATTAGTCCGCCAATACAGTAATCGGTTCTAGGGCTTAAATTCCTTACCCTTTTGGTAAATATCAAGAAGTTTATACTATTCAATAATTTTAATGGTTTAATATTAAATTTTTTAGTAATTTTAACAATTATTGAACATAATTGAAGGTAGGGTCACTAGTTTGTGGCACGCCATTCAGCCTGCCAACACAGCATACAGGCGTCAGTCTTTTTGTCTTTTCAGTGGAGGTAACATCTTGCTTGAGACTCTCTTCAGCTAAACGCTTTTCTTTCTGTGTTTACAAGCAAATTATTGGTCATTTTGAAGTTTATTTTACATATTGACAATATGTAATGCAGTGCAGTGTTGATTTAAAGAAAATAATCTTGAATTACACCAAGAGAACTAAAATTTTATGGGTGAAATGGCGCCATGGGGTGACTTCTCTTCCACCCCAATGCCTTCTCTTCTCCGTTCTCCTCCACCCCCATTCTAATCCCCATCATCATCCAGGAGCCTTCTACATACACACCTCAAAGTAAGTGAACCTTTCTACCTTTTTTGTTGAATTTAGGCAATTTTCGGTGAGCTGGAACCAATTACCCAAAAACCCATTGAAACAATGGTTTCGGTTAATGAGTTTTTCGGTTAACGAGCAACCTTCTAGAACGGATTGTGTTCGTTAACCGAGGGACCACTGTAGTACTGTACAGAATGACAAGGAGCCTGTTGGGTTGTAAACATTGCTAGTATGTTTTAGTGACATGTGATTGAAATGTGAGTACATACTGTAGTTCCAAAATAACTAACCTCGCTTTTTTTTAATTTTTCCCAATACAAAGCTTATTATTTGGAGAAAGTCTAGCTCATTGTATGGTAAAGGTGGAGCAGATGATTAGCACCCGAACGCTTTTATATATTTCTTCTATATTTTCCAGATGTTCTTTGGGTGATAAATTATTTGTTAGTAAGTAGGGCCTGAAAGAAGATGGGAATAATGGGGCAGAAAATGCGAACACTTAATATGGCAGTGATTTCATGTCTCTATGTGGTTTTTAGGCAAAGAAAATTTTTTTTACCCTGATTATGGCTAAATACATGTTCGTATTGTAGGATTGGGCGTCTCATCCAATAGTCTTTGGCTGATATAGGAGTTGCCCAAGCCAGATATGGTTGTAATGGAATTTCAGCATCAGTCCTTCATTATTCAGTTAAAATATGAATTTTTTAAGCTATTGAGAATTTCAGTTGGGAAGAAAAGCCTGTTTATATATATTTTTAACTTGCAGAGAACTGGAGACTCAAGTAGCAGGTCTTAATCCACCCTCAAACCCTGTAAATCTGGGTAACACAGGGCTCTTGTCCTTGGACCCCTCACCAGATAAACTACCACTCTACTACCAGCTTCTGGACTGTTATACTTGGATGGAGAAGGTGAGAAATAAGTACTTAACTTAATTTTGTAGCACCTCTTAGCTAAGACCATTTATTTCTTGGAACCCCCTTTGTTGGAGTGGAGAAAATCTGATTGAATGTTTCAAGCATTATAGACCCCTATTGTGACCAAAGAATAATAATTACTGTAAACCCTTGCCATTCGCGATGGATAGGTTCCAAGAAATGGCGCGAATAGGTAAAACCGCAAATAGCCATTTCTGTAATACCTTAGTGCACTAATATACAGGTATGCCTATACTGTGTATGAGAAACTTAAGTCACAATAATGTACTTACATTTGTATGTGGAAGTCTGGAGCTTGATGAAGTGGTGTACTGTATTCAGTATAGGGAGACATCTGGTTAATGAAGCATAGGTGGATCATCAAGATCACTGGTGGAAGAGGGTGAATCAGTGGTGGTTGGTGTAGTGGTGTGCGACCGGGAGGTGGTGGATGGCTGAGGGGAAGAGGAGGGTGGTGAGGTGGTGGGTGGCTGGGAGGAGGGGGTGAGGTGGTGCGTGGCTGGGGAGAAGAGGAGGGTGGTGAGGTGGTGGGTGGCTGGGAGGAG
>NW_024725198.1:0-6365 GCF_018991925.1 Homarus americanus | reverse complement strand
TATCATGCTGCATCTGCCGGTGGCTATGGCTTCGTTATTTTTTGAGGTGCTCCTTCTGGAGGTAGGCTTTACTATCGCCTAGGTCGGTAACTTTGAATGTGGCTGGTGGAGGCTCCATGGTGGAGGAACTACGTAACCATTTTTGAAAAAATTGTAAACAATTTTAGAAAAATTTTGGAAAAGAATTCTACGAAATGTTTTTGAAATATTTTGAAAAATTTCTAAATTGTGAAATATTTTAAGGAAATTTTTGAAAAATTTTTAAAATTTTCAGAAAATTTTGGAAAATTTTGAAAAATTTTCAGAAAATTTTAAGAAATTTTGAAAAAATTTTGAAAATTTTAGAAAAATTTGAAAAATTTTCTGAAAATTTTCAGAAATATTTTGAAAAATTTTGGAAAAATTTTGGAAAAGTTCAGGAAAATTTCATTTTGTGAAATTAAAATTTTGGAAAATTTTGGAAAATTCTGAAAATTTTTCGGATAATTTGAATTTTTTGAAATTTTTTGGAAAATTACTGAAATTTTTGGAAAATTTTGAAAATTTTGGAAATTTTAGCATTCGAAATTTCAGGTACTAGAGTCATAGATTAGAGGCCGCTCCGGATGTATGATGTTTGGATCCACCAGGCATCTGCATCTGCCGGTGTCTCAGTGGCTATGGCTTCCAGAGTTATTTTTTGAGTTACTCCTTCTGGAGGTAGGCTACTATCGCCTAGGTCGGTAATTTTGAATGTGGCTGGTGGAGAGCTCCATGGTGGAGGAACTACGTACATTTTTGAAAAATTGTGAACAATTTTAGAAAATTTTGGAAAATTTTTCTGAAAAGAATTTTCAGAAATGTTTTGAAAATTTTAGAAAATTTTCTAAAGAATTACGAAAATTGAAAAATTTTCAAAATTTTTTGGAAAATTTTGAAATTGAAAATTTTTGAAATTTTAAATTTGAAAAATTTTGGAAAATTTCTGAAAATTTTCGGATAATTTGAATATTTTGAAAATTTTTGAAATTTTGAAATTTTGGAAAAATTTTGAATTTTGGAAAATTTTTAGAAAATTTTTGGAAAATTTTTGAAAGATTTTGAAAATTTTTTGAAAAATTTTGGAAAATTTTGAAAAATTTTGGAAAATTTTACAGATTTCGAAAATTTTTCAAAATTTTCAGAGGGTCTGACCTTAGGTGTATAAAGGCCGCTCCGGATGTGATGTTTTGGATCCACCGACCATCTGTGAAGTATCATGCTGCCTGCCGGTGTCTCGGTGGCTATGGCTTCAGTTATTTTTGAGGCTCCTTCTGGAGGTGAAACTACTATCGCCTAGGTCAGTAATTTTGAATGTGGCTGGTGACTCCATGGTGGAGAACTACGTAACATTTTTGAATTGTGAACAATTTTAGAAAATTTTGGAAAATTTTCTGAAAATTTTAGGAAATGTTTTGAAATATTTTGAAAAATTTCTGGAAAATTTTTTGAAAATAAATTTGAAAATTTTCGAAATTTTGGAAAATTTTTGGAAAAAATTCGGAAAATTTTTGAAATTTTTGAAAAAATTTGGGGAAAAATTTTTGGAAAATTTCTGAAATTTTCCGATAATTTTGAATATTTTTGAAAATTTTTGGAAAATTTTTGAAATGAAAATTTTGAAAATTTTTGGAAAAATTTTGAATTTTCAAAATTTCCAAAAAAATTTTCAGAAGGTCTGACCTTGGGTGTATAAGGCCGCTCCGGATGTAGAATGTGGTTGGAGAGCCCATGGGAGCAACTACGTAATCATTTTTTTAAAATTGTGAACAATTTTAAAAATTTTGGAAAATTTTCTAAAAATTTTAGGAAAATGTTTTGAAAATTTTTGGAAAATTTTCTGAAAATTTTGGAAAATTTTTTGAAAATTTTGAAAATTTTTCTGGAAAATTTTAGAAATTTTTTGAAAATTTTAAAAATTTGGAAAATTTTGAAAATTTCTGAAAAATTTTCGGATAAATTTTGAAAACTTTTGAAAAATTTTGGAAAATTTTTGAAATTTTTTGAAAATATTTGAATTTTCGAAAATTTTTGAAAATTTTTGAAGATTTTCGACAATTTTCCAAAAATTTTGAGAGGGTCTGACCTGTGTAGAAGGCCGCCCGGATGTGATGTTTTGGATCCACCGAGCCATCTGTGAAGTATCATGCTGCATCTGCCGGTGTCGGTGGCTATGGCTTTCAGTTATTTTTTGAGGTCTTTCTGGAGTGTAGGCTTTACTATCGCCCAGTCGGTAATTTTGAATGTGGCTGGTGAGAGCTCCATGGTGGAGGAACTATGTAATCCATTTTTTGAAAAATTTTGGAAAATTTTGGAATTTTTGGAAAAATTTTCTGAAAATTTGTAGTATTTTGAATTTTTTAAAATTTTGAATATTTTTTGGAAAATTTTCTGAAAATTTTGGAAAATTTTTGGAAAATTTCTGAAAATTTTTTTGATAATTTTGAAACATTTTGAAGAATTTTTATAAATTTTTGTGAATTTTGAATTTCTGAAAATTTTTGGAAAATTTCCGAAAATTTTTTGAGAATTTTGAAAATTTTCAAAAATTTTCAGAGGGTCTGACCTTGGGTGAGAAGGCCGCCCGGATGTATGATGTTTTGGATCGAGCCATCTGTGAAGTATCATGCTGCATCTGCCGGTGTCTCTGGTGGCTATGGCTTCAGAGTTTTTTTATGTCCTCTGAGGTAGGCTTACTATCGCCCAGGTTGGTAATTTTGAATGTGGCTGGTGGAGAGCTCCAGGAGGAACTACGTAACCATTTTTTAAAATTGTGAACAATTTTAGAAAATTTTTGGTAAATTTTTCTGAAAATTTTGGGAAATGTTTTGAATATTTTGTAAATTTCGAAAATTTTGAAAATTTTTGAAAATTTTTTGAAAATTTCTAAATTTTTGGAATGTAAATTTTTGAAATTTTTTTGGGAATTTCAAAATCTGTGGAAAATGCTGCATCTGCGGTGTAAGTTGGTGGTAATGCTTCGAAAATTTTTGAGGTTCTGAAGATTTTTCTAAGGTCTTGGTAAAATTTTGAATGTGTTGGTGCAATTGGTGAATTTTTGTAATTTTGGAATTGTGAAAATTTTAGAAAATTTTGTAAATTTTCTGAAAATTTTAGAAATTTTTGAAAATTTTGGTTTGAAAATTTTTGAAAATTTGAAAATTTTTGGTAATTTTTGAAAATTTTTTGAAATTTTTGAAATTTTGGGAAATTTTGAAAATTTCAGAGATTTTTGGAAAATTTCTGAAAATTTTGGGAAAATTTTGAAAAATTTTTGGAGAATTTGAATTTTTTGAAAATTTTGATTTTTAAATTTTCGAAAATTTTTGAAAGTTTTTGATTTTTGGCAATTTTTCAAAAATTTTTTTCAGAGGGTCTGACCTTGGGTGTAGAAGGCCGCTCCGGATGTATGATGTTTTGGATCCACCGGGCCATCTGTGGGTATCATGTTGCATCTGCCGGTTGCTATGGCTTCAGTTATTTTTTTGAGGTCCTCTCTGGAGGTAGGATGTTTACTTTCGCCCTGGGTTGGTATTTGATGTGGCTGGTGTAGAGTCCATGGTGGAGGAACTATGTAACCATTTTTTTGTAAATTTGAAATTTTTGGAAAATTTTGGAAAATTTTCTGAAAATTTTGGGAAATGTTTTGAATTTTTTTTGAGATATTTTGGAAAATTTTGAAATTTTGAAAATTTTGGAAAATTTTGAAAATTTTTTGGGTAATTTTTGAAAAATTTTTGAAAATTTTTGAAAAATTTTGAAAATTTTTGAAAATTTTTGAAGATTTTTGTGAAAATTTTGAAGATTTCGAGGTTTTTGGTTATTTTTTTTAGGTTTTTTGGTAGTTTTTACTATCGCCTTCGGTAATTTTGAATGTGGCTGGTGGAGGGTTCCATGGTGGAAAATTGGAACCAATTTTTGAAAATTTGAACAATTTTAGAAAATTTTTGGAAATTTTTCTGAAAATTTTTGTATGTTTTGAAATATTTTGGAAAAATTTTAGAGTATTTTTGAAGGTTTTGAAGATTTTTGAATTTTCCAAAAATTTTCAGAGTGGTCTGACCTTGGGTGTATAAGGCCGCCCGATGTATGATGTTTTGGATCCACCAAGCCATCTGTGAAGCATCATGCTGCATCTGCCGGTAATGGTGGCTATGGCTTCCAGTTATTTTTTTGAGGTGCTCCTTCTGGAGGTAGGCTTTACTATCGCCTAGGTCGGTAATTTTGAATGTGGCTGGAGGAGAGCTCCATGGTGGAGGAACTACGTAACCATTTTTTGAAAAATTGTAAACAATTTAAGAAAATTTTTGGAAAATTTTTGGAAAATTTTGGGAAATGTTTTGAAATATTTTGAAAAATTTTCTGAAAATTGTGAAATATTTTGAAATTTTTGAAAAATTTCTGAAAATTTTTCGGAAAATTTTGGAAAATGTTTGAAAAATTTTGGAAAATTTTTGAAATTTTTTTGAAAAATTTTGAAAATTTTGGGAAAAATTTTGAAAATTTTCTGAAAATTTTGGGAAATATTTTGAAAAATTTTGGAAAATTTTGGAAAATTTTTGGAAAATTTTTGGAAAATTTTTCGGATAATTTTTGAATATTTTTGAAATTTTTTGGAATGATGGATGGAAAATTTTTAGGTAAATTTTTGAAAAATTTCCGAAAAATTTTCAGAGTGGTCTGACCTTGGGTGTAGAAGGCTGCTCCGGATGTATGATGTTTTGATCCACCGAGCCATCTGTGAAGTATCATGCTGCATCTGCCGGTGTCTCTGGTGGCTATGGCTTTCCAGAGTTATTTTTTGAGGTCATCCTTCTCGAGGTAGGCTTTACTATCGCCCAGGCTTCTAATTTTAGTGGCTGGTGGAGAGCTCCATGGTGGAGGAACTACGTAACCATTTTTTGAAAAATTGTGAACAATTTTAGAAAATTTTTGGAAAATTTTCTGAAATTTTTGGGAAATGTTTTGAAATATTTTGAAAAATTTTCGGAAAATTTTTGAAAATTTTTTGAAAATTTTTGAAAATTTTCCGAAAATTTTTGGAAAATTTTTGAAAATTTTTGAAAAAATTTCGGAAAATTTTTTGAAATTTTTGAAAAATTTGGGAAAATTTTTGGAAAATTTCTGAAAATTTTTTCGATAATTTTTGAATATTTTTGAAAATTTTTGGAAAATTTTTGAAAATTTTTAGAAAATTTTTGAAAATTTTTGGAAAATTTTTGAAGATTTTCGAAAATTTTCCAAAAAATTTTCAGAGGGTCTGACCTTGGGTGTATAAGGCCGCTCCGGATGTATGATGTTTTGCATCCAACAAGCCATCTGTTAAGTATCATGCTGCATCTGCCGGTGGCTATGGCTTCGTTATTTTTTTGAGGTGCTCCTTCTGGAGGTAGGCTTTACTATCGCCTAGGTCGGTAACTTTGAATGTGGCTGGTGGAGAGCTCCATGGTGGAGGAACTACGTAACCATTTTTTGAAAAATTGTAAACAATTTTAGAAAATTTTTGGAAATGTTTTGAAATATTTTGAAAAATTTTCTGAAAATTGTGAAATATTTTGAAATTTTTGAAAAATTTCTGAAAATTTTTCGGAAAATTTTGGAAAATTTTTGAAAAATTTTGGAAAATTTTTGAAATTTTTTTGAAAAATTTTGAAAATTTTGGGAAAAATTTTGAAAATTTTCTGAAAATTTTGGGAAATATTTTGAAAAATTTTGGAAAATTTTGGAAAATTTTTGGAAAATTTTTGGAAAATTTTTCGGATAATTTTTGAATATTTTTGAAATTTTTTGGAACATTTTTTAAATTTTTTGGAAAATTTTTGAAAATTTTGAAAAAATTTCCGAAAAAAATACCTCAGAAGGTCTGACAGGTGTAGAACCCCGCTCCGGATGTATGATGTTTTTGAGATCACAGAGCCATCTGCTTGAAGTATCATGCTGCATCTGCGGTGTCTCGGTGGCTATGGCTTCCAGAGTTATTTTTTTGAGGTCGCATCCTTCTCGAGGTAGGCTTTACTATCGCCTAGGTCGGTAATTTTGAATGTGGCTGGTGGAGAGCTCCATGGTGGAGGAACTACGTAACCATTTTTTTGAAAAATTGTGAACAATTTTAGAAAATTTTTGGAAAATTTTCTGAAAATTTTTGGAAATGTTTTAAAATATTTTGAAAAATTTTCGGAAAATGTTTGAAAATTTTTGGAAAATGTTTGGAAAATTTTTGAAAATTTTTGGAAAAATTTCTGAAAATTTTTGGAAAAATTTCTGAAAATTTTTGGAAAAATTTCTGAAAATTTTTTGAAATTTTTGAAAAAATTGGGAAAATTTTTGGAAAATTTCTGAAAATTACT